>NC_134485.1:219669759-219724759 GCF_040206685.1 Ascaphus truei
ACACACACACACACACACACACACACTGATACACACACTTACACTGACCCACACTGATACACACACTGATACACACACTGATACACACACACACACACACTGATACACACACACTGATACACACACACTGATACACACAAACTGATACACACACACTGATACAACACATTGACACACACACTGACACACACAGATATATACACACAGATATATACACACAGGTATATACACACACACATAAAGAGGAGCAAGAGATGCAGCGACGGATGTAAGTGACTGGGGGCGGGGGGGGGGGGAAGCTGGCGATCCGAGCAGGCTGCTCCCACCTCCCCCTGCACCCACCGCCCACCAGCCAGCAGTGCATCACCACTGCCTGCCCCCACGCTCATCTCCCGCAACAAGGGGACAGGGGAAGGGACCGGACAGGAGGCAATGGTACAACCCCCTCCCCCCCTGGCGGGCGCACCCCCGCTCCTACCTACTATTACCCCGGGTGGTCGACCAGCCACGGGGACCCAGGGCAGAAGGGGGGACACTGCGCAGCCACCAGTAGAGGAGCGGGAAGAGTCTGCGTCACGCGCTCACTAGCAGCAGGTACAGGAAGTGCCGCGAGCAGCTGTCAGTGTACTTGGGGGGAGGAAGTGAGGGGGCAGGTGGGGGGGAAAGTAGGGAAGAGCCAAAGCCCCACCCCTGGCATCCTCCACCAATCCCCAGCGGCCCGACATGTTCAAGTAAGAAACCCAAACCCCTGGCATCTGAAAATACTCACCGGCCGGGCTGCCGCATCCTCGCGTTCTCCTCCTCACTGCCTCCACTGCTGTCACCGCCCCCGCGCACCGCAAACACAACTAAAAAACAGGGCCAATGAGAAAATCCGGGACAGGACCGAAAAATCCGGGACAGGACCGAAAAAAACAGGACTGTCCCGGCAAAACCAGGACAACTGGTTACCTATGGGTTGTGTATTGGTGCTTACTAGATTTTTAATTTTAAACATTACAGTAATGTAGCACGGTTTCTCTGGAGCTGAACCACATTGGTTTCAGGGCTGGGGACCCCCTGCTTCCCGAGATACAGGCCCCGTTATGGGATGCCGGTATCTCCTATGCATGTAAATATCTCGCGTCACGTTATAGGGACATTTCAATGCATAGCAGATTCTGGCACCCTATAATGGGGCCAGTATCTTGGGAAGCAGTGGGTCCCTGGACAATGCGGTTCAGCTCCAGAGACCCCCTGCTACATTACTGTAATGTTTCAAATGAAATATAACCCCAGCTTTCGCCTGTGCGAGGCGCGCAGTTAGAGTGACTGATTCAGCCTCTTACTGCGCGTCTATTATAGACAGGTAGACCCCGATATGACTCACACAGCAGGAGCCCCTGCTGTTTTAATCCGATGGGCAATTATGTCTGCAGCGGCAAAACTTGTGAATATATCGCAACCTACACACGGCACAATGCAAAATGTACCCAGGTAAATGTTCGGATAATGGCCGCTGCATCTGTACTGCTGCGGCCGAGTTTATTCGAGCATTTGCCCGTTCTCGGCCGCAGCAGTAACCTGGCGCGCGCCAGAGGGTGCCGGGCGCGCGCCGAAGCAGCGGAAGAGCGCCCTCCGATCGGGGCGCTCTCCCTCCCGCTGCCGGGTCCGCCGGGTCCCCCGGAACCCCCTGCCGCCGTCCCCCACATCGCGGGACACCAGGGCTCCCTCGGGGAGCCCTGGATGCGCGTGCAGGGGGCGCAGGCACCCGATGATGCGTGACCACGCATCGGTGATGCGCGGCACGCTGAGGGAGTGCGGCTAGCACGCCGGGGCATCCCCCGGCATGCGGTGCTAGCCGTGCTCGAATTAAACGTGTCGGTAGTGTATAGTTAAATACTTCAATAATAATATTCTCATGCGTAAGAGTCATTTAGTTAAACCCTTTGGCCAAAGCATTATAAGCCTGCAAGCCGTGTCAAGGCATAACCAAATTTCTTTCCTGCTATTGTGTGTTTGTTGTCTGCTTAAATAAAGACAATCACAATAGAAAATGACATTTTATATAAGAGCAACTGAAAAGTCAGACTACATGGGTATAATAGTTTAGAGATGAGAAAAAGTAATCCTTAGATATGTAGTACACCTCAAAATACTGCAATGTATTACATACTGAACATTAAACCAAAATACCACTTAACTTCAATAGTATCTGGCAATAGGGAGCAGTGAGTGATGATACAAAGTGAACCTTAACTTTTAATAGAATAATTTTAAAAGATGTACAGCCTAAAAAAAATATACAAAGAAAAAACTAAATAGTGCCCTTTAAAAAAAAAATCAGCCTATATTTATAGCTAATATGGTTTAGGGCACAAATTGCAGAGGTGTTTATTTTTCAACTTTGTATTTTATTCATTTTTCTTCAGACGGCATTACAGGCATCAATACATAGTCTGACACAAGTTATCTTTTCTTTTAACTGCCACAGCTATAACAATTGACATGCAAACGTATAAGACAATGTTGGGGGTAAGGAAAACCAAGGTTTTGAGGTATGCTATATATCTAGGGATTACTTTTTATCCTCTCTAAACAATGTTTATCAGGCTCACCTTAATCCTATGTAAGTACCCCCTTGAATACAGTTTGGGCAGTGTACATCTCTATAACCTTGGTAGTTTGTACTACATGGGTATCACTCTGAACTTTGTTACTGTGGACTTTTCCATTTTGTTCACAATAAATATGTAAGGTAGTACTCAAAAGTTTTTTACTGCTACTTTTTTGCAGTTACGTGTGCTTTGCATTCATTTTACTTGGGTAGACTTTTTTTTGTAATTATTAGGTTATTTTTAAAGGCTGTGGTAATTTCTTCCCAGTTCTTATAGGGTGTCTGTATACGTTTGGTGAAAGTCAAATAATTTTCACACTTAGGGGTCCCTGGGGTGGGTGGTTAGGCCTCCCGGGTGGGTAGCGGGGAGGGAGGGTTAACCCCTTAATTACTATAGTAGTTACTAACTGCTAAAGTGATTAAGTGGTTAGGGGCCATTAGATTGTATTTTTTATTCTATTGCTGCTGCCAATAGAGGACAAGGACGGTGATGAGGATGAGGACAGCCTTCATCATGGCAGGGGTAAGTGAAAGTTTTATTTACTTATGCTGGCTATTGTCTTATTTTTAAATGGTCAAATGCACTATTATCCATATCTGGATAATAGTAATTTTGCCAATTACTGTACTGTATGTATTGAGGGGGGAGGGGTGTGTATTTATTTGAATGTAATGCACATTTTTTTTTGGCACAGGATTGGTACTGCAGGTCAGCGGGGACCCACGGGGACCACCCCCCCCCGGACACCCGCAGGGGACACCTGAGAACCCTGGATACCAGAGGGAACCACCCAGAGACCCCCGGAAACCCATGGGGGACCACCCGGAGGCCCACTGGACACCCGCAGGGACCACCAATGGACCACTGGAAACCTGAGGGGAGCGCCCGAGGACCCCAGACACCAGCCGGGACCACCCGGAGACCTTGGCCAGCCTCTGGTATAAATTGTGTGCAGAAAAAAAAATAATGCTTTTAGGCATTTCTCAATCTTTGTAGCACAAGCCTTTTAGCAGGTGCAAAAATATTGAGAGATTTTATACACTGATAAGCTTTGTGAATAGCTATTACTGGCAAAAAAAATACACTTTTGGCTTTTTTTGGCCTATTGGACGACTTTTTTTTGTCTCTGGCTGTTAATTTGCCTTAAAAAGTCATTATAGCGCGATACTGCACTGTTATCACTGCTTTGTGAATAGCAGATCAGGCAATACCATGCTATAAGAGCATTTATCGCCCATTAAACCACTTATCACAGCTTTGTGAATCGGCCCCATAGAATAAGTCCTTTAATGTGAGTTGCTACTGTTAAAAGTTGTCTAAGAAACAATGTTATGATTTTAGTAACTGGCATTTGCATAGTAACTCAAATGGTATTGTTTTAAAAAGGCTTGCTGCCTTTGGGATTCTGGGAAATTACCCCTCAAAAAGGTTTACACAAGCTGTAACATGCCTTTCTAAGCCTGCGCACTACAGGGTATAATGTTAGTCAATCCATTAGGTAGCTTGTAAACATCTTAAATATTTTATTGATAATCTACAGAACAATAATTGTGCAGGTGTTCTTGTATGGTTTATGCAAATGCAATCCCTGCACTAGGGGCTGTAGATTCAAAAGCTATTTTATAGTTGTTGTTCTATTATGTCTTCTTGAATTGTCAGTGCGGTACCAGCATAACTAAAATGCATTAGATTTATGCCATATCAACAAAATACATACAGTCAGTATAAGTGTTAATCATCTTTATGGAAAAAAAGGGTTTACCTTTTTGTAAGATATATATCTTGGAAAACAAGCTAAACAGTGACACTGACCACATACCACAAAGGAGAAAAAAAAACAATCTAAGGGCTCTATGCAGTAAGCGCCGAAAAAGTGCAATCGCCAAGTGTACCTTATCAGCATGATTCTGCCGATTTTCCCTCTCCGTATGCAATAAGTGCCGAATCCCTTCCGAATCAAGCCGAAAACATTTGCTCCCACTCGGCCGATGATTTGCCGATCACACACAGGTGTATCGGCGTGCATGGTGGGCTGGTGTTAGGTTCGCCAATGAAACTTCTTGCTGAATCTGGCAAAGCAAGCATGTTTTGGATTGAGCGGCCCATTTAAAGGCAGCGTGTATTTGTATTCATTCTCTGTGTTGTTGGGAGAGAGAGAGAGAGACACACAGAGCTGGCCGATTTACATATTTCATATTGACTGAGAGAGTTGTTGTGTATTGTGAGAGGTTTGTCCTGTGTTGTTTTGTTAACATCTTTGTCTTGTTTTTACTTTGTAAGTGTTCAGTGTGATTGTCTTTAAATTTCTTTTCTGTTCTTTGTGAGTGCTAGAGGTATGGCCGCAAGGCGTGGGAAGAGTGATGCTGGTATGAGTGGTACTGGTAGTCGTGTGAGTATGCGTCTGAGTGAACGTAGGATTCAGGGGAGTGCTGTACTGCGAGTGCGACTGGTGTTGCTGGGAGTGCGAGTGCTGCTGGTGGCTCTGTTGCTGGTGCGACTGTGGTGTCTGTTGCTGGTGCTGATGGGGTGTATGCTGCTGGTGCTGCTGGTGCTGCTGGTGTGTCTGGTGGTGGGGCGGTTGGTGGTGGCCCGCTTTTGGAGTCTCTTCTATTGGAAGAAGGAGAGTCCAGTCAGCAGCAGCCAAGGTCTGGGCCTGCACGTGTTCGGAGGAAACGTGTGGAGCGGCCACGTAATCCTCGGTTCAATGAAGAGGAAAACAGAGTTCTTGTCACAGGGATTTTGGAGCACTATGACTCTCTGTATGGCCATTTACTAGGTAAGTCTATCTTTGCATTGATTGTTCAAAGACATGTTATCCTAGGTCATGTGCGATGTCTTAATATCAAACTATTATTCTCTAATATCTATCAATTAAATTTAATTGTTACACACATATTCCTTCATGCTTTATAACGACCATAACAATCAGTCTAAAAAGTTTGCAAAAGTTCATACAATATTCATGCAAGCTTCCTTAGATTTGTATGTTTCCACGTAAATGCTCATGTGCTACACATATTCCACCTAAACCAGAATGTTTGGTATCTCTTGGAACAGGTAATTTAGGCAACTGATCGTTTTTCTAATAATAATTGACGTCATATATTTTGTATGTATTTCAAGGGCGGACAAGTTCAGCATCCAAAAATGAAATGTGGGGCAAATAACATTGACTGTGTCTGCGTGTGGGAATCATGTCAGGGACCGTACAAATTGTCGCAAGAGATTCGATGATATCAGGGCAAACTTAAAGAAAAAAATCCAAGCACAACGGATGCATGCTTCTGGCACTGGAGGTAGGCCGGCAGCACAAGCTCTAATCTTAACTCCATTGGAGGAGCAGATGCGGGAAAAATTTCTTCCTGTCGTCGTGGAGGGTTTGCCAGGGGACAGAGATATCGGAATCTATTCGGCTCCATTTCCACCAGATGACAAATGTTACTGTACTAGGCGTGTCGTAGGTTATGTGCATACCAGGTAACCAAAAGGTTAACTATACAGGCGCTTCATAAAGTCAGTAAAATAGCTGCATCCTGATTAAGTAAATAAACACAGTCCCAGCTGATCTCCAAAGCAAAATCATGCCACCAGTCTTCTCCTAATTAACAATTAGCTATCCTCGGAGCACCAGTGAAATTGAAAGGGAGACTCACGGTATGCAGGAGCAGTCAGCAGCCAGTCGTGAAGATGAACAGCAACACAGGCGATTTGCCAACCACCAGGAGACTTCTCTGTGCTGATATGAGGTGCATCCCCCGCAATCGCTGAGTGGCAGGTAAGGCAGCTATCCGGCGTGCAGACGAAGATGAACAGCAAACGATGAAACACTCCTCCCGTGGGAGGTAGGAGCGGCGCACAGCCAAATGAACAAACCACAAGCAGGCAGTGGTGGTGTAGAAAACGTTTTAATCCGACATCAAGGTAAAAGTCTGGCGGATCCTCTGACGCGTTTCAGCCCGGGGGCCTTTGTCAAACGGAGGAGTGTTTCTTCATGTCGTAGGTTATAGTTCTTATCTATATTTGCACTGCTACATATACTTTCTTCCCAATATAAGCATACCTATATATATATATATCTGTATATATGTGTCTCTCTCTCTATATCTATCTATCTATCTATCTATCTATCTATCTATCTATCTATCTATCTATCTATCTATCTATCTATCTAGTTGTCCTACAAAAATAAAAAAATAATATATATATATATAAAAAGAAAAAGAAAGTAGCGCCAAAAGATAAGGTAATATAAATGCAAATAGCAATATATGATACTAAAACACCCTAATATAAAATAATTAATAATCAATAAACAATAATGTACTAAAATGAACACTTATATACATATTATAACAAAATCAAAGTCCATTGTCCAAACCCTAAAAAAGAGTCCTGACAGGTAAAAACAGGACAATGTGCAGGATCCAGGGGCCCACGGCAGCTCTCACATGGAATAACCAGTTCCACAGCAAAATCTATAATAAAAACAAAGCAGAGAGCGCACGCCCCATAGTGTGATACTGTAACATTTAATGTAGGGAAGGATGGGTGGGGGGAGGTTAAAAACACTCACAATATGCAAGTAAAAAATAGGCAGTATGTGATTAATAATCACCACCAGGCAGGTCCAAACTGCAGCAAATAGGGAGTCCACGAACAGCTGGAATCAGTCTCCCAAACAGCACTGTCTCTCCGGTTCACTCGAAATCCTCCAAAACAGTCTGGTATCAGAGTTCGCCTTACTATAATTCCATGTGCTCCTCGGCCGTAAAGGATACACACAACGTGATGACGTAGTGTCGCAAGGTACGTCCCCGACGTGTTTCGTCGCAACAAATGCAACTTTATCAAAGGGAATGTCCCTGAACAAGAATGGCAATGTATAAGTACTGGAGGGTCTCAATCTTAATTGGTAGATGAACTAAGTGATAATACCTCCCCTAGAAACGAGCCGTAGCTTATCAGAATTACAATTAAACTTTATCTAATTCAATTTGACTGTTATTTAATTCAAATCTATATATATTTTCTAAAGAGATAAATAATTAAATAAACGGACTCTCCAGTAGAGATATACTGCCATATATTATAATAACATAGATCCATAACATATACTGTTATAAATGAGTTAATAATACACTATGTGATGAAAGAATACTAAAATATATAAAATACATGACAACCTATAAGTGCCTTAAATGTGACAGTAAATCATATAAAATATAATACATATATAACAAGAATTTAATAAATTTAACAAAATACCTAATAGTTTAAAATTACTATAAAATTATTTGAAAAATCCTTGTGTGTTAACACTTACATGATATGCAATCCAAAAAACAAGTGGTTATATTTATAAAACCAATAGTACATTCATAAATACACAGGTGGCATTTACAATATCTAAAAAATGGAGATTTATTAAAATGTCCACATAAATCAAATATATTGTTAAATTCAGAAGAAGAAAGGAATGTGAAAAAATATAGTTGATATTGAGTGAAATGACAAGTGTGGGGGAAAGGATTGGATGGTGAGGAGGGGGAGAAGGGAGGGGGGGTGTCCCCCCCCTCCAATCCACCCTTTCCCCCCCTCCAATCCACCCTTTCCCCATTCCCCCCCATCCTTCCACCCCCGCCCAACAACCCCCCCCCTCCCTTTATACTACATGAAGCGAAAAAGAGCTTTAATGGTATTTAATTGTGTTCATATGTAGCTCACTATTTCGCTCATGTACCGGTGTGTGAAACCAGCTGCAATTAATATGTAATCAAAGCATAGAGGTGAACAGAGGGGGTGGGGTCGGGCACCGAGACAGATACCAGGATCATGGTAGGGTCAAGTCTTGTGGGACGGCTTACAGGTGGTAGAACCAAATAAAAGGTCAGGGTGGTGTCATGTCTTGGGGGAGGGACTACAGTTGTTGCACGCTGACAAGGTGAACAGAAGTTAATCACATTCATTAGAAATGGTAATTATCTGAATACTTTCAACCACCAGGCCTCTAGATATGAAAACGTACGTTAGTCATTCGTTCACTCATATCTTCTTTTTACCTTTTTACCTTATACCACATATGAAGTGGGAACCTGGTCATGTACCAAGGCGTCCTTAAAAAGGTTACCGATGCAAGCCCCACCCCCTACCGACATGCACGTGTGAAACAGTATTGGCTGTGCCCATAGCTTATTGTTACGGTCAGTGCAGTGTCATGCGCGCGTCGGTGGGGCGGTGCGTGCACAGCGCTGGAGGCCAATGTTCATTCAATGGGAGGGGTGTTTGCGTGCATTTCACGGTGCCTTAACATGACGTCACACGTATTTTGTTCGCTCATTGGCTGATCGTCCGTTTTTGCCGTGGGCACACGTCCGTTTACAAAGTTTAGATATGTACGTGTGTTGAAGTGAATTTGTTTCGCTTCCATATCATAACTTTCAGCCATGATATGCGTAATGCTAACAGCACCATGGAGGGACATGTATTGAGCGCACAGCGTACACATCGTTTTGTGCATGCGCTAAGACTTAGTCCACACATTCGTGACGTGCGCGCGCAACAGACGTTGTGCGCGCACATTATTATGTATACAGGCACCGGAACAAACATATCAGTAGTAATGCCAGCAATGTGATTTGAAAAATGAGACAGTTCTGTATCTGTAGTTTTATCCTTGCAGTTTAAACATATACGTAACTTATGCGTGAATATCCACAATCATATAGAGATGTGTTAAGCGTTGCCATGCTGAGACATAGATAAATGTGCCATCTTTGAACATCATGTGTTTGCTGTATTTCACAGATGTCGAGGATGAATACATGGGACCAATGTATGATTTCAGATGGCCCAATCGTTATATTAGATGATTGTGATGACTAGCGAACAACTATTATAATAAATATGTAACAATGCTTTCAATGATTGGTGCGCAGATTAACAATCACAACATAATGTTATCCTATAGTGCAAATATTTACTATGCACTTAATTATCATAATGATGTTGCTAAGCACGGAACTTAGAACTTCTATTGATATTTTTTTATTTTCTACTAACATTATATGTATTGCCATGTGATATATGCAACCAACATTATCACTCAGCAAACACATTAATCTACTATATATTATAATCTCACGTGTGACTTGTCAAAGAATGTAAATGGTACATAACAACTCGTCGACATTGTATCTGAACGTACACAATAACAATAGTGAGGTAATAGAAACTGTTTAGTCGTGTGAATGTTATATTATCACCTAAGTTGTAGTGGTAACCTAACATGCATGAGCTAATGAATGTTAGGTAAAAATCATTAAACCATTAACTTTTGTGTGTACATTTAATTCACACGAGTAACTATAGTTTAGTGTTATTAGTAAACGTTCAACACATACATAGCTAAGTGAGGCCGATGATAAAAGCAACATTATTATGTTGGTTTATATTATTTCAGGTAGAAATACATGCATCACACCAAAACGACAACATACACACACACACAGTAGGTTGCTGAAATGAGTGCGTATGTAAATGTATACTTAATTTATGATCATATGTTGACAGTAGTTATAACGGATCATGATCATTTTCAAACACTAAAGTAAATGAAATAAAAAAATTAATAACTACATTGTCATTGTGTTGAATGATTTAGGAAAAGTTGAGAATTCCAAAAACTATACTTTGGAATGGTGTTAACATTTTGACAAATGTTAGATGAACGTTAAATCAACACACATATTTTACTTATACATACACATGTAACAATGTAGTAATGAACATGAAGATGAAGTGAGAGAAGAACTAATCACATACATTGCAATGTTTATGATGTTTAACACATTAGGGTCTTTTCATACAAACATGCATTGAGTGTTAACATCGCTCATGTGCATGAATAGATGTTCTCCTCCCATAATCACTAGCTGAGCAGGGTTTATCCCCTTCTCTCCCCCCACCCCTATATTCCATGAATGGATGTTGTGACGTTGCCAAAATTACATGTTATGTAATGTACGTAATGATAAGAAAGACCACTGCACAATAACCACCAAGTGTAGATAAATGCACGGACACAATACAGAAACGACATGTTTCTATTGTCACATCTTTTTCATTATGTTCTGTTTATACATCCTGTAACTATACCTGTATCGAGGTTTGCACATCTTATGACAGATGTGAATTGAAATACATACCATGAGCAGAAATTGGAGTGATATACCTTGAAAAAGAAAACATGAATGAATATAAATCATTGACATGACGTACATTAAGGTAAGCAACACACGGAAGTGACAATTTTGTATGTGATATGAAACAAAATCTATAATACGTGAAATATGATCTTAAATACACAATAGTGTACACATCATTGTGACACACATGTCACACTCCAAAAGAAACATTGTATGTAACCATACTGCACTAGCCATTGACTATCGACATAGTAGGTTTATTGTGTATGCATAACCAAAAATTGCATGTACATAAAATATAGATTTTGTACACATTATTTCTTCACGTACACACAACACCTTTTAGTGGTAAGAAGTATAATACAACCTGTTGATGAATGACATAACGGTGCCACATGCAATTGTCCACACAGCAGAGAATAGAAAGGTGTGCCAACCATATTCATCTGATTCCTAAGTGAATGGTATTTGTATAAATGTATTTATCATTACAATGAATTAATACATCTATGTAGTTCTATGAACATATATGATTTGCTTACATGAAAAATAGGTGTTTATGACATTCCGACGTGTCTCCACACCACCGGCTGTTTGCTCAGTGTCAGCTGGTAAATTTAAGGGATGCTCCTCCTCCAAGCCCTGACGTATGTCGGTTTGTACATTATTGCAGAGTGCCAGATTGTGCAAAATGCAACATGCAATGACAATATCTGACACTTTAGCAGGCTTATATTGCAATGCCCCACCTGTTCTATCTAAACACCGAAATCGTGTTTTCAGAAGCCCAAATGTCCTCTCTATGATGGATCGGGTAGATATATGGGCAACATTGTACCTCTCCTCTGCTTCACATTGAGGGTTTGCCACCGGGGTCAACAGCCACGGCCTAATTCCGTATCCTGAGTCACCTATAATCCATCATGCCAAAAAATGAAACAATTTGTGTTAACATTATTACATTGAACAGTTCATATAAAAACTAGAGTTGTTTGTTAACAATCATAATATGTACTCACCCACCAGCCAACCAGGTCCAAAATAGCCTTCTTCGAAAGCATGGAAGACTGATGAGTTTCTCAGGATAGAGGAATCGTGACTGGAACCAGGGAATTTGGCTACCACATCATAATCTTCATCGTGGCATCGCATACCAGCTGTACATTCAGGGAATGGTAGTGCTTACGGTTGCGGTAAGCATGCTCACTCTGACTAGGCGGGATCAAAACAACATGGGTGCAATCGATTGCACCCATCACACATGGTATCCCGGCTATGGTATAAAAGCCATTCCTGACTTCCAGACACTCTGTGTGCCCTGTAGGAAAATGAATATAATTCCTAGCGCATCTATTCAGTGCACATAGAAACTGGGTAAAGACCCGCGAGAATGTAGATTGCGAGACCCCGCCCACTATGCCCACAGTTGTCTGGAATGACGCGGAAGCAAGATAATGTAATGAGCACAGCATTTTAACAAGCCCAGGGACTGCACGACCTCTGGCTGTCACAAAATCTAAATTTCCCCGTATCTCTTCATAAAGAGCTAAGATTGCTGCTGAACTCAAACGATAGCGACTTACAATATCCTCCTCACTCATCCCATCTAACATGGTTCTCTCCCTGTACAAAAGAGGACGAGGCACAACTTCTCTCCTCTCTCTTCTCCTCTCATCTCCTTGCCCTCTCCCTCTCCCTTGACCTCTCCCTCTCCCTCTCCTGTCCGCGTTCCTGTCCCTGTCACTGTCCCTGTCTTCTCTGTCCCTGTCCTTGTCCCTGTCCCTTCCTTGGCCTGTGACATCCTCTCCATCAGCAAGCCTCTCGTCCAATAGAATCTTCCTCCGTCTCATAAACATTTGCATCATTTTCAGGTCTGTAGCTGTCAATGCGCAGGTAATTGCCCTCCTTTAATACCTATGTGATGATGTCAGGTGACTTGATGAAGTGCAAGTTGTTTCATTAACATATCCAAGTAGTTCACTCCCAACGTGTATCCAGTACCAATTAAAAGGATTATTTATGTGTGTTCACCAGGCAATCATGATATTTGAGAATGATGTAACGTTAAGCTTTGTACAACCATTTATTGGCAAGTATTTCTGGAATGTGTAATGCATGTACCACTTCAGAACGCAACACTCAGTCATCTAATTAGGATACAACCATGACATTGACGTTGAGAAACTACATTGCAACATGTGTAATTTGGCATGTTATTGTTACCTGTTCACATGAACTAATTGTAAAGTGCATATGCATAATGTATTGCCATCAAGATACTTGCTATTGATTCAGTTTCAATCGTGTAAAAATGAGTAACTATTATAGATATGTGTATAAGTTAGCATGAAATTATTCTAATGCATCGTGTACAATGTAAACATGTAATGTTATTGAGTGTCCAATTGCGGACGTCATCAAAAGAGGGAGATCACAAACTACATGTATACATGAAAAAAACAGCTACATTTACATTTGATTATGCGTTACACATTCAAAGCATTCTGTAATGTATACCAACATTACTATACGCTGGATTTGTTAGATGTGTGAAATTTGTTACATCATATAATAAATTGAAGCACACTTAAGTAACATGTTTCATATTATGTGACCTGTTCCTTTAAGAGTTGAGTATAGGATTTTCCATTGACACATCATAACATTAAGACTAATGTGACACGCAAATCATCATAACATATAAAAGTACAATGTTCTGCCAATAATAAACATAAGCGCTGACACGATGAAGTGAATGACCTCGACACTGTAATGCCAAGCACATTTTTATTATGAGCAATAGAACGTAAACAGCCCTATAATGTTATAAGTCCCCGCTCCATTGACTCCATTGATGTAGAGATGAGGTTTTTTTTCTAAGTGCCGTCCCGGCAACCTTGCCGATCCATCTCCCCTCCAACTTGCCAACTTTAGTTGGCGGGACCAATTGCCGATGAAATCTCCATTTCTGAGTGCCGATCAGCACCGATAAGCTGATCGGGGCTACTTGAATACAGCCGATTTCAGATAGTGCAGATAAGTGCCGATAAGTGGGTTATCGGCAGCCGCATGCCGATACATTTTTATCGGCAAGAAAAACTGCCGATTTTGAGCACTTATCGGCGCTTACTGAATCTCAAATCCAATTTTGGCGGGGAAATGCTGATAAAAGCCTTATCTGCCTTAATGCATGAGGCCCTAAATCTCTTGCACTTTGCAGTAATTAATTGTTTAAGGTGCCCTGGTTAATAGAATACATTTCCTGTAAAGATGCACATAGAAGTAATTTATATAGTGTTTATACAGTATATACATAAAAAAAAATTCCAGGAGGATCTAGCATACACTACTGTAGCTGTAATATTGACAGCGTTTCCATAGCATGCAATCAAAACTAAATCTGTTTTCATGTGAGATTCAGTATTGTCAGAAAACTACAATGCTCATTTGTAAACAGTGCAACACTGATCTCTAAAAAACAGAGCCTCAGGGTAATAAGTAGATGCAACAAACTTTCAATCTAAAAATGAAATGCAATCCCTTTTTAAAGGACAATCAGCATTCAACACCTGATACAGCTAACAAAATGTCTCAGAGACAATAGTTATTTCTTACAGTACAGTATGCGAGAAAATGTACCTTGTAGAGTTGTTTTCGAAACAATCATAGAAATATCAACTGAGGAGAGAGACCCCTGAAGTGAAGATCCTACACAAAATGGATTTTCATAAGTGGTAGCCATAAAGCAGTCATTTACAATGCTCATTTTTATTTTGTAATTGTTTAAACTAAGGACTCTCCAGGTACAGAGTTTATTACTGGTGTTTTGCCACCAGAGCCCTTATTGCAGGAGATATTCAGCTCACCAATCTAGCATGTGTGGGAGTGGAAAATGCCCGGGACAGGAAATTGCTTGGAATCCAATAATTAACTGTGACCTACTGTATGTAAATAGATTGAGACACTATCCTAAAGGAATAATAAAAAGACAATTAATATAAGCACTGAGATTTTAAAAATACATGTAAATATTGTATTATTGATTCTTGAACATGATCAGTGTTAAGAAAGTTATAGGTTTCTAATTTTAGAATTACTGTAACACCCTTTAAAATGAAACTTCAACATTTTCTTCAATACATTTCAGCTTGGAAAAGCCAAGATAAAGACAAATGAGATCTTTCAAAAATTCTCTCCAACATTATTTGACCACTTTAAATTGTTGTTATTCTCCTGATGCTACTTAAACTATGCTTCTGTGCCTGGCTAAATTAGAGCAGTGAGATGATGATTGAAGTAACACTGAGAAAAGTCATTCTCCTGTCATGTTGAAAAAGATTAAAAGCATCAGAACCATCTTCCTGATTATATATATTCGAGTATATTTGTTATTCATATGCAGAAGATACTTTCTTTTCTTTTGATGATGAAAACCATAACATGAACGTTTTCTATTCAGGGCTATTTATAGGTAGTTAAATGTATGCAACACTTCTGGGCTGTACTGTATGTGCATGGTAAGATTCTGGATCTGTGAATGATATTTTTTTCTGATTTATTTCTCTCTGGTTCAGGGAAATGAGCCCCCTCTTAAAAAACTGTTGAATCACAAACAGTCACAATCATAACAGGGGTATTAAGTCATTAAATAAATAAATAAGAGGCGCATGCGCAATGGCACAGAGTATGGATGTGTAGGTGCACTGCTCCGTGCCCCGCTCGAGAAATAAAAGCCAATAAAACCACAAAAACGAGTACAAAATAACACACATAGCACAGAGGGATTGCACAATAGCCAAGGATGTCCAAGCGAGGAGTAAAAGTCACAAGAAAGGAAGGGCTGCCAGAATATTTCGGCAGAGCTCGGCCGAACAGAGCGGAGACAGAAATGGCGCCGATTTCAAACGCGGGCTCATAGACGGAGCTGGATGGAGAAGGGGAAGAAATCGGCAGTCAGGCCCTGATGCCGGTTCGGCAGTGTGATTTCATGCGGCTGTATAATGATTTACGATCCATGCTACAAGCTGAGATGAGGGATCTCAAAAAGGAGGTAACAGGCCTGGGAGAGAGGACCGGGGTCCTCGAGACTAAGGTGGATCAATCCATTAAAGCCATCAAAAGGCAGGACAAAAAGTCTGGGGACTTACAGGCACAAATAAACGAAATCAGGGACAGACAAGAGGACGCAGAGAACCGCGATAGAAGAAACAAGCTGAGAATCAGAGGAGTGCCAGAGACAGTCCTGGACTGTGATGAATACATCACACGATGGATGGCATCGATATTATCGGAGATGCAGCAAAACTTGCTGGCTATGGATCGCTGCCACAGGGCACTCAGGGCCAAACCGCTACAGAATGAACAGCCGAGGGATATAGTGATTAGGCTGCACCACTATAGAACGAAGGAGGCTGTGCTCCAGCAAACGAGACCTCTACCAGCAGTGGAGTTTGAAGGGGCCCGGTTACTAATATTCCAGGATCTCTCCCCGGTAACTTTGGCCAGGCGGAGGAACTTGGGCCCCCTAACCAAAACTTTGAGAGACAATGGGGTGAGATACCAGTGGACCTTCCCCTTTGGACTATCGGTAACAAAGGGTGGCAAGACCATGCTCATAAGAGAGCCGGAGGAAGGCCCTGCCTTCATGCACAAGCTTGGATTCGTAGAGGCCCCCGCGCGCCCAAGCCCCAGTGAATCAACCCCGGATCCAATATGGTCACAAAGCCCCAAATCCTCACAAGTGAGAAGAGACAATTAAAGACTCAGTAAATAAAACATAAGCAAGTTAAAAAAGTTACTCGGTTTACAAGTTTCTCATCTGACCCCAGCAGCTATAGACGCTGTGCCACAAATCAGCTAGTTTTAAGCTGATAATTACACGCCACCAAAGACACAACAAAGGTGACCTGCAAAGGAAATATAAATACCTGAAACCGCTGGCCCGCAACCCCAGGTGGAGAAAGCATGGTCCGAAAAGATGGCGGTGTAGATGGCGGCATCTGGAGATCCACGGTGAACCGCAGGAGCAGAGAGGTACAGGAAGGCGGGAACCAGGAAAGAGCGCGAACACCTCCGTCTAGCTGAGAATCGAGATCCAAAATGGCGGCGGAGCAGATGGACGTCACCATCCGGAGCCGGAAGTTCGGACGCCATCTTGGAGGTGGAACTCACGGACACACAAGGCGAGCGCAGGTGACATCAGCCGGGGAGAGGCAAGGACGCAAAGGACCCCAGAGGCGACCGTAGCTTGCCGGACCGGCTTTTAAGCATTTCAAAAGAGAAAGAAGTGGGAAAGAGAGCAAAGCGGAGAGAAGAGGAAGGGACAGGGAAAGAGGCGCTTAACAATAGGAAGAGGGGCGAGGGGAGATAAGGGGAGGGGGAAGATAAGACAAGGGGATAGTAGGTGCACGTTAAGGTTAAGCAGGTAGACAGAAGGGCAGCGCAGGGGTTGAGGTAGGGGTAGGTATCATTGGAGGGGAGGAGGAGGGACGAGTTAGAGGGACACAGGGGAACTGGAAAGTATGAACGGCAGAAGGGAAGTTAGACAAAGTGTAGAACGACGGCGTATGAAGGTAAAAGTAGGTTAGACGGAAAGAGGGGTGATGGTAGGGTTGGGTAAGCATAAGGATAATGAGGCGAGGGAGTAAGGAAGCAAGAGTTAGGGAAGTGATGTAGAAGGACGGTGGAAGGTAAGAGGTAGAGGAAGGTAAGAAGAGGGAGCAACGGGTGCATAGCAGGACCAAGTAGGTAGACAGAAGGGAAGCGCAAGTGATGAATAATACGACAGAACAACTGGCTGAAGATCATAAATGAGTAAGGAAATAGTCTTAATTTCACATAATGTGAAGGGGTTCAATAGCCCTGCTAAAAGAAGGGTTGCATTTAGGGACTACAAACGGAAGGGAGCAGAAATTTTGTTTATACAAGAGACACATTTTTCAAAGAATAACAGACCAAACTTTTTAGATAAAGATTTCAAGACGTATTTCTTGTCCTCTGCACAAGTTAAAAAAAGAGGGGTAGCCATCTTAATCCATCACAGATTACCATTTATAGTTGACAGAACATTCACGGACAGAGAGGGACGTTACATAATAGTAACCGGAACTATTCAAGCCCACCCCATTACTCTGGCGACAGTATATGCCCCATGCGAATCCTCCATTGACTTCTTTAATGTATTCCTTACCAAGTTACACAAAGTAGCGACAGGCAATATCATACTGGCTGGAGACCTGAACTGAGCACTTAACACTGACCTGGACAGATGCTCTAACACTAAAAAGGCCCACAGACAGGAAGTATTAACAATATCAAAAGGGCTGAAACAGTGCCAACTCCTGGATATCTGGAGGGAACAACATCAGGGAGTGAGGGAATATACGTTCTACTCACATCCACACAACAGTTAAAGCAGGATAGATTACTTACTTGTGTCAAATAGATTGGTTCCTGGGGTCACTCGTTCAGAGATACATGACATTTCATGGTCTGACCATGCATCTATAGAGCTGCGGTGCACTTTAATTCCACTAGACAGACCTAGAGCGAATTGGAAACTTAATGAGATCCTTTTAAAAATACCGGCTTTAGAAAAGGAGGTAGGGGAAAAAATCAGAGTATTTTCGGGAGAATAAGGGGAGTGTGAACACACACTCCACACTGTGGGAGGCCCATAAGGTGACCCTCAGGGGGATATTAATGAATCTGGCCGCCAAACGAAGAAGGGAAAGGGAAAAAAAAATAAAAGAGTTAGAACAACAATTAGCAGACCTATCAGCCAGACATAAAGAGAGCAAACAGGATCATATCCTGAAGCAATTATTAGACACCAAACGAAGCTTAATCTCCTGCTCTCCTCCCACGCAGAGAAGGAAATGACTTGGTCTAAGCGCAAATTTTATGAAAAAGCTAACAAGCCAGATACCCTACTTGCCAACAAGCTAAAAAATAAGCTTCCAAAGTCCCACATTCACTCAATACGAACACAGAGTGGGGAACTGACATCCATTCCTGGGAAAATAGTAGAAGAATTTAAAACCTACTATGAAACATTATATAATGGAGATAAAGTCACCCACACTCGAAAAACACAAGAGATGTTACAAACATTTCTGACAGAGGCAAAACTACCCACAATGAGCAGGGCTGAGAGAGAGGCACTACAAGCTGACTTCACGTTAGAAGAGCTGTCAGAGGTGATTAAAAACCTCAAACCAGCTAAGGCCCCGGGGCCGGACGGCTTCTCGAACCTGTATTACAAAAAATATCTGAAATTATTGGCCCCTCACATGTTACGACTATTTAATGAGATTCTAGCGGGGGCCTCCTTCCCAACACAAATTCTACAGGCTTCAATTTCAATGATCCACAAACCTGGAAAGGACCCGGCAGACTGTAAGAGTTACCGGCCTATATCTCTGATAAGTTCCGACATTAAAATATACTCCAAACTCATAGCCAACAGAGTGGGTAGCGTCCTTCCCGGGTTGATTCACACGGATCAAGTAGGGTTTATCGGGGGTAGGCAGGCGGCAGACAACACCAGGAGGATAATTGATTTGATTGATCTGGCCAAGCAAAAAAAACATTCACTCCATGGTGTTAAGTCTGGATGCAGAGAAAGCCTTCGATAGAATAGACTGGCAGCAACGCTTGGGGAGTTTGGTTTTGAAGGACGCCTCCTAAAAGCCATTATGACTCTGTTCGAAGGCCCAATGGCACGGGTGAGGTATCAGGGATTCCCCTCCGAGCAATTTAGCATTTAAAGTGGAACGAGACAGGGGTGCCCGCTGTCCCCGCTGTTGTTTGCCCTTTGTATTGAGCCCCTGGCAGCCCACATCAGACATAGTCCAGATATTGCAGGAATTTCGATTGGGGATCAAACACACAAAATAGCCTTGTATGCTGACGACGTCATTTTGACGCTGTCAAAACCTCTCACATCTCTGCCCAATGTATTTGGTGTACTAAGTAAATTCAACCAAATTTCAGGCTTTAAAATCAATCAGGACAAATCAGAAGCCCTCGACATAAATCTACCCAAAGAGGTGGAGAAATTGATAGATTTAAACTTTAATTTCAAATGGCAACCCTCCGCAATCAAATATTTAGGGGTATATATTACACGGGACTACAAAACGATATACAAAGCCAATTTTCCCAGGATAATTAAGACGTTGAGAGAGGATCTCCGAACATGGATGAAAGGTGGTATCTCATGGATCGGGAGGATCCATAGCGTGAAAATGAACCTCCTCCCGAGGATGTTATATCTTTTCCAGAGTTTACCTATACCTTTAGTAACAGCGGACATCCTCGCTCTACAGTCCCAAATTATGAAATTCATTTGGAATAAGAGAAACCCAAGAATTGCAAAGGGGATCTTAAAGAGACCCACCATTAGAGGAGGACTAGCGGTACCTTGCTTGATAGCTTACTACAAAGCGGCCCAACTAAGTCAAATTACACAATGGCACATGGACCCACACCTAAGGAGATGGGTTTAAATAGAGAAACACTGCTGTGCACCTATCGATATACATAATGTGATTTGGATACCCAAGAGGGGATTAAATAAGATGGGCACGCCACTTCAGACCATAGTCAATCCATTAAAGGTATGTGAGGCCACTAAGTTCAGATGCAATCTAACCTCCAAGGACTCACTTATGACATTTGACTGCACACGGTTGATTTGTGTGCTTTTTACGTACTGTATTTGGGGGTGTATTAATATGATGAACTGCCTTTTGAAATGAAAAGTATGTCTTTAGCTTTGAACTTCTTGTGGCTGTCTTTAATTTTTGGAATCTTGCCATTGTGTTTTTAATCCGTCCATAGCCGAGCTTCAAAGCCTCACTGCGCCTGCGTGTAATCCATGTTCAGATGGGAGCTATTTAGCTGCTTAGCTGCTTACTGCGCATGAGTCACCCAACCCCCCCTCTCCACAGAGTCATTTGACAGACACCTCCACAGAGTCATTTATTTTCTGAAGTTAGTCATTGTATTTTTAATCCGTCCCTAGCCGAGCGTCAATTGCCTCACTGCGCCTGCGTGTACTCTAAGCCTCTTTGAGATGGGTGCTAGCTGCTTACTGCGCATGAATCACCCAACACCCCCTCTCTCCACAGAGTCGTTAATTTTCTGAATCTTGCCATTGTGTTCTTAATCCGTCCATAGCCGAGCTTCAAAGCCTCACTGCGCCTGCGTGTGATCCTTTTTCAGATGGGAGCTATTTAGCTGCTTAGCTGCTTACTGCGCATGAGTCACCCAACCCCTCCTCTCCACAGAGTCGTTAATTTTCTGAATCTTGCCATTGTGTTCTTAATCCGTCCATAGTCGAGCTACAGTACAAAGCCTCGTGCGCCTGCGTGTAATTCTCTTTGAGACGGGAGCTTTGAGGCTTTGTTTACGGCAACGTTTTGGAAAATCCCGTCTCGAATTTAATTTGCACAGAGCATTACCTTGATATTATAATAATAATAATAGCATGTTTTTGTATATCGCTGTTAGTTACAGTATACGTAGCGCTTTCCAGAGACATTTTGCAGACACAGGTCCCTCCCTGTCCCATGGAGCTCACAATCTACTGTTTGTTTTTGGTGCCTGAGGCACAGGGAGATAAAGTGACTTGCTTTTTATGTACTGTATTTGGGGGTTGTATTTGGGGGTTTATTGATCAAATTATTATGATGAACTGCCTTTTGAAATTACTGTACTCTACTCTACAGTATGTAATTTCTTTGAACTGCAGCACAACTAATCCTTCATCCCTCCCCCACGCACACACAAACTCTTTTCGACAGACACCTCCACAGAGTCATTCATTTTCTGAAGTTAGTCATTGTGTTTTTAATCCGTCCCTAGCCGAGCGTCAATCGCCTCACTGCGCCTGCGTGTACTCTAAGCCTCTTTGAGATGGGAGCTAGCTGATTACTGCACATGACTCACCCAACCCCCCCCCCCCCAACCCTTTGAGGCTTTGTTTATGGTAATGCTTTGGAAAATCCCTTCTCGAATTTGAAATGTAAATCTGATTTGCACAGCATTGTGAGAATTGAGAGTAAAAAAAAACATTAACTGATTCATGTTGTTTTGTCATTCATTCATATACTGTAGGGGTGGGGGGGGGTATGTGGTTGTTGTCAATGATTATTATTACCAGGAATGTGAATAAATATTTATTTTATTTAATAAGGAATAAAAAAATACAAATATAAAAATAATCAGGAATAATACATAATGCAGTCTTTATTAAGTTCTTCTGGCAGATTGAAATTGGATAAACATTTAGAAAACATTTGTAAAACATGGAGAAACATGAATTATGCACATTTCAAAGAATATTATGTAATAATATATATACACTGTAATGTATAATATATGTATACGTATATATATATATATATATATATATATATATACATATATATACAGTATACTGTACATGGTAATATTATTTTTTCCGTCGTTATCTTGTTCCTCATTCCGTGTACAGTACAGTAGTTCATTGAGAGAGGAGAGGTTTTGTGTACATCAATAGTACATTTGACTGTACAAACAGATTTGACTGGACACTACCCCACCTCCCCCCAGGCCACCCTTTTTTACTGAAACGACAAGAAAACAAAAAATGAGTGCAGTTACTGTATGTGCGTACTGTATTATGGCATTGTGTGATATGTAGTACTACTTTAGATGGCTGATGCTGCTTTCTCTGAAAATAAAAAAAATGACCAGTTAGTAGGCTGTTACTGTACTACTGTCAAACTAGTCTACTGTATACTGGAACTACTGTATACTCTGACTACTGTTAAAAATACTGTATGTAACCTGATGGCTGGTGCTGCTCTCTCTGTAAAGAAAAAACTGTAACTACTGTACTGTATACTCTGACAATTGGGAAAGAAAAAATCTGTGCCATACTTACCTGTATCATACTGTACTTACAATACTACTGCACAGTACTACTTTCCTGATGCTTGCCCATTACGCGCGATCACAATGGGCAACACAGTCGCAATATGGTCTATATTTTTATTGCAGCGTTCCACGGTGAGTACATCGCTCCAAAAACTCATTATGCCTTTCAACAACTCGTCCATTTTGGAGGTTTCGCCACTTTCCGGATATGGTCCTTCAGCTGATGCCAGACCATTTCGATCGGATTGAAGTCTGGAGATCTGTTATTGGAAAAATAGGACAATTAGTTTAAGAGATACAGTACACAGTAAAAACAGTGGGGAAAAAATGAGACACGGTGTAAGGAATCCACTACTGGCTTTGACTGCAGCCTTGCAGATCTGTGCAGTTGCAAGCTTCCTCTGGCAATCTATGGCACAGGTGCTGCCTCTCATTGCAGCTTCTGCCCTGTGCTACTTCATTGGAGGAATTCTCACACACCCTCCTCCTGTGATTGGATCTCCGCCCTTTATATTCTAGGCGTTGGCTCTGAACCAGCGCCGAGCATAACTATTCTTACCTCTATGTTACTGTCTCTGCCACAAACGACCCCAGGCCTCTCTCCTAGCGGTCTTACCTTCCAAGTTCCTGAGTATCCAGAGGCCTGGTCCTGGACGTCTGTGCTGAAGCGTTGTTGCCATCACTGGCCTGCTGCTATCTCCTTGCAGTGGCCTACCCCGGACGTCTGTGCTGAAGCGTTGATGCCAGCACTGGTAACTGCTGCATTCCCTCCTAGCAGTGGCTACCCTTCCTGTTCTGTGGCCTGCCGCTATTCTCCTGTAGTGGCCTATCCTGGACGCCTGTGCTGAAGCGTTGATGCCAGCACTGGTAACTGCTGCATTCCCTCCTAGCAGTGGCTACCCTTCCTGTCCTGCGGCCTGCTGCTATTCTCCTGCAGTAGCCTACCCTGGACGCCTGTGCTGAAGCGTTGATGCCAGCACTGGTAACTGCTGCATTCCCTCCTAGCAGTGGCTACCCTTCCTTTCCTGCGGCCTGCTGCGATCCTCTTGCAGTGGCCTGCCTTGGACTTCTGCGCTGAAGCGTTGGTTCTTCCCGACGCTGCCCTGCGGTGAACTTCGGCCAGCCTGCTGTCTCCTCCTGCTGAGATCAGCGTCATGGGCCGAGGCCGCTCCTCGCGCAGAAGCCACCCCTGCGCTCACGCTCCTAAGCTGAAGCGGGGTACTCCTGATTTCCTGTTGCCGAACTCCTGCTTCATTAACGACGATGCTGCCTTCTCCAATCCTGACCCTGCGATGTACGACTACGAACTGCGCACTCCGGATCAGTCTGCGTGGACTAAGGTCGGTGATTATATAACCCCACCTCAGCCCCGCGGTCCGGTCCCGGTTTGTGGCGAGCATCGGCGTAACAGTATGCTCGGCCCATTAAAACCGGATCGCGCCGTGGCGGGGGTTGGTAAATGTTTAACTGTACCTATGTCCGAGGCTGCGGACCAGTCCCTGTTTGAAAAACAGTTTCTGTTTGAAAGACTGCTTCCACCTAATCTTGCCTGTATGTATGAAGGGTTAACCTCTGCAGAAAGACTAACTCGTAAAGAAATACTTACAAGGTCTCAGGAATGTAGAGAGGTAAAGAAGATGTTACAAGCCCAGTACTCCCAACTACTCCTTCTTATGTCTACTCCAGTTCTGGAAACTGCGGATTTTGGGGTACCGACTCAGGCCATAGACACCACCCTTAAATTATTCCTGGAATTTGACAAGAACATAAGCGAGCGTGAACCTCTACTTGCTGCCCACGCGCAGACTATTCACAAACCCTTTTCTGTCAGTTCTGTTGCTAAACCTGTGGGGGTACCTCTCTCTCCTAAGAATGGTCAAACCATTTCTCTGTCGCTGCCCGCTAAGGAAGAAGCTGCCACGCTCCCTAATCCTGAGTTAACCTCCCTAAGTTCTGTCCCTGAGGTTATTTCGGTCTTAAACCCTGCTAGTCAGGCTTATGCGTCCCCCACTGTAAATCCCTGCAGTCCCCAGGTCAGTGTGTCTTCCCTAGCACCAGAGAATGAATCCTGTTTGCCCTCTTTTCCTAAACCAAAAATTCTAAGCTCTGTTTCCGAGGTTTTTTCTGTATTAACCCCTGCTAGTCTGCTCTGTGAGGTCCCTACTGCTAACCCTAGTATTCCGCAGTCTAATGATAGGTCCCTAGGGCAAGAGGCAGAACCCCCTATGACCCCACTCTCGGAGACTAGCTTCTATTTCTCTGATTCTCAGGTACAGAGTAATTTAACCCTTGGGGTTTTCCTATGTTAACCCCTGCAGGTCAGCCCTGCGAACCTTCCTTGGTAGATCCCTTTAGTTCCTCAGTCAGGGACACCTCCTTAGCCTCAGAGGATCAACCCCTTTTGTCCTCTGACTCGGCTAAAATTATCGGGGCTATGCCCCCTGAACTTTCGGCAATAATACTGGCTCCAGTAAAAAGTATTCTGGAGCCGTTTGTTTCTCTAAACCTGTTCGCAGAATCCCTACTCCTAGGTATTTCACTCACCCCGTCTGCCACTCAGAGAGCTGAGACCCCTGCTTCTGAGCATAGACCCCTTTTCGTGGAATCTGGTGTCGTTTCTGATGTCCAAGACACTCTTTCCCAAATACCCACTTCAGAGGCCAGCACAGCCGTGGTTGCCCCACTTGCACTGTCTGAGTTCTCCTTTTCTCAAATCCTAGGGTTTAAAGCGAACAGTACATATTATGCTCCTTTCCAAGTGACCCCTTCTGAGATCAGCGTATCTGCTGTTGCTCCCTCAGTACCATTAAAGTTAGGGCCCTTCTTTTTGAAGGATCAGGCTTTCAAGTTTGAGACTCCCTTTATCCCTGACTTTGTAAATCTGCAGTCCCTTCTCACTGTAGTTAAAAGTTCTTCAGCAGCCGCTGAGTTAAGCTTTGCCGCTGCCAAATCTTCTGTTATAGAAGCAACCTTGCCTAGCTTACTTCTGTCTGTCCTATCTGTGATGCCTATCACCTTTACTAAAATTTCTGTTTTGCAAGGTATTTCTCCTATTAAATCTGTGATACCTGCAATTCCTTTAATCAGTTCCAAAACCCCTGTCACTAAGTCTCCCATGGAGTCGGATGCCCTCACTAGGGATTCTCAGGGACCCAATTCTGTAACAAGCAAGATGTCCCTTGTGTCTGTTGGAGAGTTTACCCCAGTTTCTCTCACGGATCATGCCACAGCCTCCGGGATGATTAAAAATGACTTTAAGTCTGGGATGCCCATTCCTGTAATAATACTGTTTCACGCTGATTCGCCCACAGTATTCAGGGTATCCACTACTGACTGTATGTCTACTACCACGAACTCAGGGGTATCGCATTTGGAACTTTCCCTATTTTCAGAAGATCCCGTCTTTAAAATGGACTTATTTTTCTCTGTGTCTTCCACAATACTTGGGGTACTTGCTATTGACTGTCCTGTCCCAAAACTAGGGTTACCTCTCAAAAAGGTGCCTGGAGCTACCGATGTTAAAAACCCTATGTTTAAAACAGTAACAATTTGCATTGCTTCTCCCACAGTATCATGTGAGACCTGCGTACCTGGGACCTCCACTCCGAAGCCAAGCTCTAGTTCTCTGTCTTCTTTCTCTGTGTTGGAGGCACCCAGCTTTAACCCCAAGACTTTTTTCCCTAAGGTTGATGCACCGCTTAACCGCCTGCCTTGTTTTTTGGATAAAATCTGTTTTCTCACCTTTCAAACAGACTCCTTACTCGCAGGTCTCTGTGCGGTGCCCAAAGTGCCCATTCTGTATGGCAATTGGCCTCTCCCTAAGATGAAGACACCCTTACTGGACCTCGTCGCTTTACCTGAAGCGTCCGTTCCTGTTCTCTATGGGTCCACTATGGGTATAGACATGCTTATTATGTCCTTCGCCAAGGCCACAATTTTGGATTTGATTCTCTCTAAAGATCACAAACCAAAGGAAGCGGATCCTTCTTCAACTGCCAGTACCATGAGTTGCATACACACTGCTACAGACTCTCGCAAATTGCTTGGGATAGCAACCCTGCTTGGTATCAAAAGTACCGCTGCAATAGTGTGTAGTGAACCCTCCCGCCCCATTCCCTTGCTAACCACCACCCGGAATTTCTTGGAAGCTAAAGACTCTCGCAACTTCCTCCGTGCTGATTTCACCAAAGACATTGCCTTCTCTGAAGGTCCCTCTGCCATTTTTGTCCGACAATCTGTGTCCTGTGTCCCGTACTCTTGGACTATTACTATGCACCGGACACCTGGCTACTGTCCTTCCGATGTTCCCATTCCTGAGCCCTCAGGTCCCATTGTCCATGTACCAAGAACTGCAGTACCACCGCTGTCTTTCATGGCACTCGCCAATGTACATCTGGATTGTGGACCTAATTCTCGCCGGAGACACTTCAGGAACAACTCAATGTCTCCCAGACCTATGAATGGTCCTGTTCACCCAGGCTTCTCACCCAGTGGTGGGGGTACTGTAAGGAATCCCAACAAACTATGGGCTTTCAACGCCACCTCTCGCCTAAGGAAGTTTAGGAACAATTCCATGTTCCCCAAATCTGTGATGGATCTTGTTCGTCCGGAGGTCTCACCTGAAGGGGGGGGTACTGTAAGGAATCCACTACTGGCTTGGACTGCAGCCTTGCAGACCTGTGCAGTTGCAAGCTTCCTCTGGCAATCTATGGCACAGGTGCTGCCTCTCATTGCAGCTTCTGCCCTGTGTACTTCATTGGAGGAATTCTCACACACCCTCCTCCTGTGATTGGATCTCCGCCCTTTATATTCTAGGCGTTGGCTCTGAACCAGCGCCGAGCATAACTATTCCTACCTCTATGTTACTGTCTCTGCCACAAAACACCCCAGGCCTCTCTCCTAGCGTTCTTACCTTCCAAGTTCCTGAGTATCCAGAGGCCTGGTCCTGGATGTCTGTGCTGAAGCGTTGTTGCCAGCACTGGCCTGCTGCTATCTCCTTGCAGTGGCCTACCCCGGACGTCTGTGCTGAAGCGTTGATGCCAGCACTGGTAACTGCTGCATTCCCTCCTAGCAGTGGCTACCCTTCCTGTCCTGTGGCCTGCCGCTATTCTCCTGTAGTGGCCTATCCTGGACGCCTGTGCTGAAGCGTTGATGCCAGCACTGGTAACTGCTGCATTCCCTCCTAGCAGTGGCTACCCTTCCTGTCCTGCGGCCTGCTGCTATTCTCCTGCAGTAGCCTACCCTGGACGCCTGTGCTGAAGCGTTGATGCCAGCACTGGTAACTGCTGCATTCCCTCCTAGCAGTGGCTACCCTTCCTTTCCTGCGGCCTGCTGCGATCCTCTTGCAGTGGCCTGCCTTGGACTTCTGCGCTGAAGCATTGGTTCTTCCCGACGCTGCCCTGCGGTGAACTTCGGCCAGCCTGCTGTCTCCTCCTGCTGAGATCGGCGTCATGGGCCGAGGCCGCTCCTCGCGCAGAAGCCACCCCCGCGCTCACGCTCCTAAGCTGAAGCGGGGTACTCCTGATTTCCTGTTGCCGAACTCCTGCTTCATTAACGAAGATGCTGCCTTCTCCAATCCTGACCCTGCGATGTACGACTACGAACTGCGCACTCCGGATCAGTCTGCGTGGACTAAGGTCGGTGATTATATAACCCCACCTCAGCCCCGCGGTCCGGTCCCGGTTTGTGGCGAGCATCGGCGTAACACACGGTTACTGCACTTACTCCACTGGCGTCTTCACCCAGTTGATATCGCGCTCAAGGATATGCGCAGTTGATGCAGTGTGCTTCGGATCGTTGTCCTGGTAGAAGCGGTGACAATGTTGTCTTGGAAGAAAGCGGTGACAATGTTGTCTTGGAAGAAAACTTTATTCATGATTCCTATAGCAAGAAAAGAAAAGTGCTCAAAAAACTGCACAATAGTACAGTACAGTGCATACAGTAAGGTTACACTAGTAAACTACAGTGCATAAGGCTACATTATATTTGATATATTTTACCTTCAAAGATGACAATGCATCCTGGTACACGCCTAGAGATGGCACCCCACACATGCAGCTTCACGGGGTGTTTTGGCCGTGGATTCAAAGATATGCGGCCTTTTTTGTGGAATGCAAAGCTTGCAAATCTCACCAGCGACACAGTAGACTCATCAGTGAAGATGCAATCCTGGAAAGTCTCCCCACTGTCGATCTATGCCTGGGCCTGGACCACTCTTTTGATTTTGTTTGCGTCCCGTATCATGGGGTATGCTCTGTAATGACAACGAATAAATAATTTTAGCGGTACAGTACAGTTTCCTAAACAACACTTTTACCTGCTGTACTATCCAGTAATAACCTCACACGTCCTTATTTCCATCCAATGCTGCGTCTCATCTTCTTTATGCTGGTCTCGGATACAGCGAGATTGTGATTTTCCTGGAGAGTGTATTTGACCCTTAATGCACTCCTCTCATCATTCTCCTCACTTATTTTGTCCACCAGAAGAGTTGTCTCCCTACAATGTAAAGAAAAACATTCCGATAAGTAAAAAAATTAGAGACAGTAGATCAAGAGGATACAATATATTGTTCTATTAATACAGTATGCAGCAATATAAAACTGTTGAAATATAAATATAAATATACAAAATATATAAACAGTTGTAATAAAAAATAAATATACAAAATATATATACTGTTGTAATATAAATATAAATATACAAAATATATACACTGTTGTAACATAAATCTAAATATACAAAATATATACACTGTTGTAATATAAATATACAAAATATATACACTGTTGTAATATAAATATAAATATACAAAATATATATACTGTACTGATATAAATATAAATATACAAAATATATATACTGTTATAATATAAATCAACAGAAATAACAAAAATATTAGATTTAAATTAAAATTAATTTTTTTTTTAAGTTGTATAAATATACTTACGCGTTAGTTACCCTTGGTTCCCTTTTGCGGTCTCTGTTTTTTCCGTGTGCATGATAGCTCACAGTGGTTGCTGGCACAGCAATGCCAGAAGTAGCTAACCAGCGTTGGATAGCAGCAATTCGGTGTATGCTCGTGTACATGTCCTTAATTCGCATGCTGAGCTCCTTGGAAATCTTTTTAACAACCATTGCTGTGAGTAGAAAGAAATACAAACACAAGAATGTATATTCGATGTTTAGTCGATGTGTATTCAATGTGCAGTGAATCCACAAAATGGATGGTGTATTTATACGGTAATGACTCAAATTAGAGTACGCCCACTTTTAACACCTGTACCTGGTCGCCATGCATAAAAGATTACACACTTTGCATAGCCCACCACTCAATGATCTTTATCTGAACTTGCCCTTGTCCAGACACTGCATTATGCCACCTGCTTCATGGAGCAACCCCGATTCTACGGACGCAGGAACCAACTCGCCTCTGCCGTGCCTGTCAAGAAGAAAAAGCGAAAGGCGGTTGCCGTTTCCACGCCAAGACAAAAGCGACAGGCTAAGGCCAATAAAGAAAACCTTCTGCTGACTCCAAAGGCTAAGGGTTTTCATAGACGTCAGCCTTATTACGTCAAGAAGATATACGGTGATGTACTCTCGACGCAAAACGATTGGCAGCCAACCCATTGAACCTGCAGACCACTTCCTCACATACGCTTCGACGACTCTGCCGCCGCTGTCCCGGAAATCTTCAGCCGTCTTCTCCACCCCTCGTCCTTGACGCTGCCGACCACCCTCACGGAAGCTCACAGGCCATCTTCTCCACTTCTATCCAACGACGCTGCCTCTGACATCCACCGGTCACTTTCTCCTTTACTCTTAGATGACTCTGCTTCTCGCCCGGAAATCCAAAGGTCACTTTCTCCATCCCTCTTCGACGACGCTGCCGCTTTTCCTCTACCGGATATCCACAGGTCACCTACTCCACTCTTATTCGACGTCGCTGCCGCTTCTCTCCATGGAACCCCCATCTAATCCTCCGTTGCACCCATATGTTCACACGCCATGCACAAGAAGCAGCTCGTTAGACCGGATGCTGAATGGGATAACTGTGGATCTCCCCAGGAATTCTATTGTGCTAGCAAAGATAGATCTGCTTCTGGAGACAATGCTAAATGTGGAGCAACGGATTCTACAAATGAGTCGACAGATGGAGAAGATAGAGGCTGACATATAGGTCATACATTATTTGTTCGGTGTTAATGCCCCTGTTTCCCTGATGCTGGAGCAGGGGGGTGACATGGATGTTAAGAATGGGAGCATTGACCCCCTTCCATCACCAAGCGCACCCCCTCCACCAGAAGATGTAGTGTACATGTATGCCGTTGAGGAGGACATGACAACCCCGTCAAGACCACGCCAGGAGACAACACGGCGACCAAGACCGGAGGAAAGCTTCCTCCCAGACAAACTACCATCGCCCGTCGCCTCAAGCACACCCGCTCCCAAAAGACCTACATTCGCTCGTATCAATGCGGTGCCCGACATCACCCTGTGCGATCTGCCACCAGCGCTCAGGGAGAAGTATAGGGTGATGAGTGCTGGTGCACCCCACAAGTATGCCTTGTTACTTTTTAAGCCCCATGTTCCCTACTCGTTGTACTGCGACTGGGCCTTCAAAGGGAACTACGAAGGAAATCGCGTTAAAAAGGCGCTTCCTGCCAATTTAAGAAAGAACATTCAGGATAAAATGCGGTGCTTTTATCCAATTACAGATCCTGTAATGAAAGGCGTTCGAGACTGCATTAATGGCGTTTTGCGCATGCAAGGAATTGGCCATGGACGGACAATGTGGAGGACTTTCTGTAAGACCATACTGTTGTGCTGAACTGTATTGTACTCTACATGATTTGACCTGCTGTACTTAAATAAAGGAGATGTTGTGTGTTTTTGTACTTGTATTTATACAGAAATGTTTTAACTTGCTGTCCACACACATAGGACCTGCATAATTCCAGTCCCCGAGGGCCGCAAACAGGCACAGTTTTCAAGGTTGTCCCGAAAACCTGCCCTGTTTGCTGCCCTCGAGAACTGTAGTGGTGCAGGTCTGACTGACAGTTTTGCACACCATCCCACTGTACTGTATATGATTCTTTAATAAAGGAGATGTTTCCTTTGTATACTGTATTTTATGAATAAAGTTTTTTTTGTAATCCCAGGTAAGACCATACTGTTGTGCTGAACTGTATTGTACTCTACATCTTTTTACCTGCTGTACTTAAATAAAGGAGATGTTGTTGTGTGTTTTTTACTTGTATTTGTATACAGAAATTTTTTAACTTGCTGTACACACACAGGACCTGCACAATTACAGTCCCTGGGATCCACAAACAGGCACGGTTTTCAAAGGTTACCCTGAAAACCCACCCTGTTTGCTGCCCTCAAGGACTGTACTGGTGCAGACTGTTTTGCACACCATCCCACTGTACAGTATATGTTTTGACTTGCCGTTCTTTAATAAAGGAGATGTTGCGTTTTGCTTATTTTATGAATAAAGAATTTGTTTTTAAAACATGTGACTGTAAACCATACTGACTGACATAAATGTTTTCACAAATGTTGCAGTAAACCATACACCTGTTGATATTTTGAATTGCTGTGCACTTAAAATGTTTCTACATTGTACAGTATTTGTAAATAAATGTTTTTGTACTTACTCCACCAATAAAAGACCATGTTGATTTGTTTTACATTGTTCCATTTGCTCCTTTGCTACTGTAACAAAATACAGTGTTTCTAGACTGTCGAGGCATAATGCACTGTATACTGTAGGCATGCTCAGTATAAGAGTATTAAAAAAAATAGAAGACACAAACTGTACTGTACTGTATGTACTTGCACTGTATACTGTAGAAGACACATAATGTATGAGATACATGTAGAATAAATGCATAGTTTTAATTTTTTCGGGTTTATTACACAGTATACTGTACTGTATATAAAAAAAAGTATTGTACAGTATACTGTATGGCCGGAAAACTTCAGCATACTGTTTTTCAGGTACAGTATTACAGTATACTATCCTAATCAATAACTACGGCCGCTAAACTGTAGACTCCGGTACGTGTTTTTTTTAAATCTGATTCAGCAATGTGCAGGCATTGTTACACAAAGCGATATTATCCATCGAAATCCCTCCATTAGCCGTTTTCTTTTCTGAGGAAAAACAAAAAGAAAGGTTTTACTGTAATGATCAGCCCCCTAAAGAAGTTCCCAGCCAGTCCCACCAATAATTTTCTCGAGGGGCGTCTCCTGTTCACATGCGCATGCGCCTACCGTCGATGTAATGACACGCATACTGTATGCGTTTCAAGAAGGTTCCAATGCGCATGCGCCTAGCGTTCCACCAATACAGTAGTTCATTATCTGCAGTACAGTACTGTAGAAGCCGCTCAGCCAATAATATTGCTTACAGGAGAATCGCTTGACTTTTGAATCGCACCGATATTGATACTGTATTGTCAAAATAAAAAAAACACAGAAAATAATACGGCAACAATACTCACCATAGAATTTCCCATTCGGCTGGTGCCGGCGCCAGTCCATTGCCAGTCCAGCGTTCTTGATCATCCACGTCGATAGTTTGCAGCGGGACTAGTCCACCTGTAGTCAGCTGATGAGGCTGGAAATTGCTTAGGTACATGCAAGCTTGATCGAAACTGCACGCGAAATCTGGCTCAGGCTCAGGGTTTTCACTGACGGCAGGACCGTCATTGGAAGCCGGTGCTGGTGCATTGCTTGGCAGCGACTGTCATATCTTAGTTGGTTTTAACACGACCCTTCGCCTTTTGCCGTCATCATGATCATAGATACAGGAAAAAGCCGGTGATACACACCAATACCCTCCAACAAATTATTGGATTTTCCTGGAATGCGACGCACTTCACCTGGAGCATGCCGTATTCATTTTGCGCTCTCAGCAACGACTCTGTGGAGAGGGGGGGTTTGGGTGACTCATGCGCAGTAAGCAGCTCCCATCTCAAAAAGGATTTCACGCAGGCGCACTGAGGCTATGTAGCTCGGCTATGGACAGATTAACAACACAATGGCAAGATTCAGTAAATTAACGACTCTCTGGAGAGGGGGGGGGGTTGGGTGACTCATGCGCAGTAAGCAGCTCCCATCTCAAAAAGGATTACACGCAGGCTCAATGAGGCTTTGTAGCTCGGCTATGGACGGATTAAGAACACAATGGCAAGATTCAGAAAATTAACGACTCCGTGGAATTTCAAATCCTTGAGATAGCGTACGTGGGGGAGGGGGCTACAGGTACAGCTGCATGAAGTTCAAAGCTAAAGACATACTTTAATTTCAAAAGGCAGTTCATCATAATGATACACCCCCAAATACAGTACGTAAAAAGCACACAAATCAAACATGTCAAATGCACAGGGTCACAGTCAAAAGCTACAGCACAGATTGAATATCATAATACAGTAAGATGGTTTTTGCAGGCTTGTGGAGGGAAAAAATTACAATAAAAAAAAAAAAATTGAATTAATTTTTGGTCACTCACTCAGGCAAGCAAGCAGTGGTGGGCGAAATTACAGGTGCATGCGCAGTAAATTCCTGCTGTCAAGCAGGAATGTGATTGAAACCAGACACACGTTCAAAGGAATGGTGTGGGAGAGATGTACTGCATTGCACAGAAGATAAGAAGTTGAAATACCCTGCAGTGTAGTTAATTATCCTGAGCGAGGGGAGAGCACTGTATATGCAGAAATGTGACACTGTTACAGTACTGTACACGCCTATGCGTTTCAACAATTTTCAAATGAGACATACTGTACAGCAGCACAGCACTGCAAATGCATGTATACTTTAAATATGCAAACTTACAATTACTGCGCGCGCACACACAGACTGTGTACTGACGTAGGTTGAACCACGAAGGTATTAGACTTCCAAGACAACAGCTCGCAAACGCCACCTTAGTTTTTATACGGCATTGCAGTATTGCAGACAGTGAGAATAAAATGCTAATATCACGAGCGCGAAAATAACGCAGTTCACTCCGGGCGAAAACGACAAAAAAATGCACCTAACTGGGATAATCTGAGAGCCGCGGATCTAGCCGACTTGGGGCATCATGCAGTAAGACGCAAAAACATGCATTAGCCAGTTTAGCAATAAGCCATGTTTTTGGCGTGTTAAACTGGCTGTATGCTGTAAGGGGCGAATCCCTGGCGAATGAATGAGCCACCACTATTTGATAAAATGGATAGTAACTGGTGGCGAGACTGCTGCCTGGCGAGAAATTGCTGAGAAGCCATCCCCTGCCGAGATGTGTTTGCAGCAGAGAGAGATCCGCTGCTCTCTCGGCGCAAAAATCATCACATTAAAAATTATTTTTAAAACCATTTTTATTCATAGTGTACATGTGCAGGGGGTCTCCGGAGCTGAACCGCATTGGTTTCAGGTCCGGGGACCCCCTGCTTCCGGAGATACAGGCCCCTTTATGAGGTGCCGGTATCCCTCTGCATTTAAAGGTCCCGATCACGTGACCGCGGAATGTAAACAAAGCAGAGGGGTACTGGCACCCCATAAAGGGGCCTGTATCTCGGGAAGCAGGGGGTCCCCGGACCTAAAACCAAAGCGGTTCAGCTCCGGAGACCCTCTGCACATCTACACTATGACAAAAACACACAATCTGCTATGGTAGCGAAGCAGCATGAATGTATTTTTAATAATACTGTACAGTGAGCAGGGGGTCCCCCGAGCTGAACCACATCGCTTTGTGGACCAGGGACCCCCTGCTTCCCGAGTTACAGGCCCCGGTATGTGTGATCGGGTGGGCAGTGTCGCCGCCATGTTTATAGCGTCCCATACGCTACGTGCCCGCAATAAACATGGCGTCCATACTGTAACCGATGCCCCAATCCGGGGCCTGTAACTCGGGAAGCAGGGGATCTCTGAGCCACAAATAAATGCGGTTCAGCTCAGGGGACCCCCTGCTCCCGCACAATATTATTAAAATACATTAATGCTGCTTCATTACCATAGCGAATAGCCGCTAAGGCAATGAAGGGGTAAACGCATAATAGCATGTTTATTGGGGACAATTGCCCCCAATAAACATAGCAATACACAACATACAATACTGTAAGGGGCAACATTACTATTATCCACAAATGGATAATAGTGCAGGTGTCCATTTAAAATACATACAGAACAATAAATACATTAAATACATATAGCACTCACCCATGTCCGGCTGCTGCGATGAAGGCCATCCTCATCTTCATCCTGCCCATGCCCCATCCGCTTCTGCAAAACAGACACAAGAATAAAAACATCCAATGTAATGTCCCCTAACCCCTTAATCACCATAGCGGTTATGAACCGCTACAGTCATTAAGGGGTTAACCCACCATCACCCACATACCCTCCCCCACTAAACCCCCAACCCCTGAGGCCTAACCACCCTCACCCACTAGCCACAAGTGAATCCTACCACATACCCTTAGGGCCAATACCCCCTCCCCCCACCACATACAGTACAATAATGTGCCAAATAACTATTATCCACATAGGGATAATACATTATATGGCCATTATTAAACACATTAAATACCATAGTAAATTAAGAAAATTCTACTAACCTCTTCAATAAGAAGGCCCCGTCGCCACCATCAACATTGTGGTCCGTTGCCAAAATAATAAATAGCCAATACATTTCAATTACATTCACATATCAATGAACCCCTTAATCACATTATCGGGTACTAACCTCAAAGGTAATTAAGGGGTTAAGCCATCCTGCAATGGCAACACCACTTATCCATAACATCCTCAATGAATTAAAATGCAATTTCCTAAACAAATCTAATGTAATCATTCAATCTAAAGCATCAAATGTCAATCCAAAGCCTCAAATGCCCCTTAAAACATTGCATTTACATTGTATACATGTTGCATAAAACGCTGCAAATCAATGTTAACAATACAATATTCCAACTAAAATAGCATTACATCACAAGAAGTATACTATGTAATCCAATAAAGTCACCATAAATCAATTAACATACATTAATTACATCCCAAAACAATTAAAATAGCATCCATACCAATTACACAATTAACTATAGCAACCGTTACAGAGAACAAGTTAGCATCATACAAAATAGGACACCAACAATTACAATATACTAAAGTAAGCCTCACCATTACCTACAGTACAGCATAGAAGCCAAAAAATTACATCTCTCTAATTATAAAATACATTTAACACACATCTATGTATAGCAGCATAGCCACCATCATTTACAATACTGCAAATCAAGCTTTTACAACACTATCATTTCTTACCCTGTATGTATATATCTCTCTAGACATACATACATACATACATACATACATACATACATACATACATACATACATACATACATACATACATACATACATACATACATACAGTGGCAAGAAATGATGTACATTAAAAAAAATAAACACATGAAAAAGCAAAAAAAAACACATTTACATTAAATACATTTATTTATTTAACTTACCATTACTTGACCCACTCACCGACTCCCGTTGATCAGCTTACTCACGAACCAATCCACGAACAGGAACCCATAAAATAAAAAAACATAAAATAATAAACATTAAAATAATAAAACACGACAATCCAGGGGTCTTCTAGTTGTAATCCATCTTCATCTGTATTCTTCTATCTTCTTCCGGGTTCTTCTCCCCATCTGCTGCCACGCCCTGGTCTTCTTTCTTCTCCGGAGATCCTTCCTCCTCGGTGTCTGGCTTCAAAATGAGACGACATAGGCTTTTAAAGGCCTATGACGTCACATTTTCGTCATGGTTCCCACGGCCCTGATTAGGCTGTGAAAACCATGTGTTTTGGCCGATAAAAAAAAAATGATGACGTCACTTAAAGGCAATGAAAGCACAGCCAATCAGAATGGCTTTCCTTCAATTGCCTTTAAGATGACGTCATTAAAAGAAACATGGCCGGCCTCACATGGTACGGCAGCCAATCAGAGTGTGGGAACTCCATCCCAACTCTGATTGGCTCTAGTAGACCATGTGACAGAGGCTTGGGGAGGAACGGATATGATGTCATTGAAAGCCTGTCACATGGTACATGTAGATGAATAATATAATAATAATATGAATAATAGATTATTTGCCCATTATTAAACACAACATTAGCCAGCATAAATAAAGTAAATAAAACCATTCTACTTACCCCTGGCAATATGAAGGGCATCCACGTCAGCTTACTGCCGGTCCATGTCCTCCATTGCCAGCATAAATACATAGCAGAATACAATCTATTGTCGGGCAACTCCTCCAGCAGGAAGCAGAGCGGAGCACAGCCGAGAAGCAGACAAGGGTGAACAAGGGTGGTGACTAAAAAGTTTTATTGAACAGACATGTGCAGCTGATGGATCCTCTGACGCGTTTCAGCCCTCAGACCTTTGTCAAAGAGTGATCCATCAGTAATGGGAGGAACATAGATATAGGCAATGTAAGCACAAAACACCTGCACTCATTGGAAATGAGCATCAGGTGAGGCGGGTAACATGCCAAATAACCATATGACAACCAAGTTTAAAAACAATGCCAGGAAATACAGATCTATAAATCTCATATTGCTCAGATCTGAAATATACATAAGAAAAGATTGTTTATATTTCTGTCAATTAAAACAGTAAAAATAAACGGGTACACTCATGTCATATATTATATAATAGCTAAATGTATAATAATGATGAGACACCCCAGAAAGGGGGAGGGGGGATAACCAGACAATAAATGAATGAAAAAATATTAGACAAGATATATTGGAAAAAAATAGAAAAAATATATTGTGAATACATTAGTCATGAAGGCAATGCTGCAATTCCCAATCCACATTTAAACCGTGTGGCTGAAGAGTATGCAGAGAAAAGATCCACTGCATCTCCATTTTGTTTAAACGGTTCAATCTATTACCACCTCTGATGTATTTGGGAATGTGTACAACGCCAAAGAATCTAAAATTCTTTAACCCGCCAGAAGAGCATAAGGTAAAGTGTTTGGATACCAGATGTAAAAGATTCTGTTTGTTAATCAATCTGATATGTTCAGATATTCTTACTACGGAACAGCAGGAAGCGTAGTAGGGGTCACAATCAGAGGGTCCGAGGCAGGTGGCAGACAGTGCAGTCAGGAAACAAGCAGAGGTCCGAGGCAGGCGGCAGGTAGCGACGTCAGGTAACAAGCAGAGGTCCGAGGCAGGCGGCAGGTAGCGAAGTCAGGTAACAAGCAGAGGTCAGCAACGAGGAGACTGGAACAGGACAAGGGAGCAAGGACAGGTCTGGGGGCAGGGACTGAGAACAGGAACAAACAGGGACAAGCCAGATTACCAGCAAGGGCTTTTACTGTGAACAAACTTCTATGGTACAGGTACAGAAAACAGATCAGGATATCAGAAGCATGTGCATTAGGAATCTGACTTCAAGCAAAGGCAAAAACAACAGACAGGAAGCAAGCTATAAGGACAGAGACAGGAGCAACAAGAAGACAGACAGACAGAGGAACCCAGAGCCAACAGAAGGCAGCAGCACACCCAGTGGACAAGGAAGCTATGGCTAGGCAGGAGGTCTAGGCGACACTGACACTTACATGTAGTGGTCGCATTGTCCTGCCTACATATATTTGGATACCAGATGTAAAAGAGCCTGTTTGTTAATCAATCTGATATGTTCAGATATTCTTACATGTAGTGGTCGGATAGTCCTGCCTACATATTTGGCATTGCATCCACATAGAATGACATACACAACGTAGCTCTTGTGACAATTTATAAATGTTGTAATTCTATATCTATTATCAGGAAAGGCGGTATGTACTGCTTTTGTGGGTAATGCATATTGGCAACATTTACAAAAAACGCAGTTAAAAAAACCCTTGGGTATATTTCTAGCATTTGTTTGTGTTTGCGACTGAAAAAGACTTTTGGAGAGAGATGTGGCCAAAGTATTAGCCCTCCTAAATGCAAATCTTGGTCTTTGAATAATCGGTTCCAAATCTGGGTCTAATTTCAATATGTTCCAATGTTTGTATATGATGTATTGAATCTGTGACGCCTGTCTGCTGAACTTGGTGATAAATAAAGGATTATCTTGAAATTTACTCTTTTTCTTTTGTTGATGTTTGTTGCCTTTTATCAACATTTTCCTGTCAGAACATTCAGCATGAACAAAAGCCTGTGTCTTTTTTAGAGTATCATCTATCTATAAATCTAGAACTTAGGTTCTGTGAGTGTTTTAGAAATTTGTCCTGATCTGAGCATAATCTTTTATAATGTAAAAATTGCCCTTTTGGAATCCTGCAAATCAAGGATCTGGGAATGACAGCTTTTGGCATACAAGTATGAATTCCTAGAGTGGGGGTTAGTGAAGATATCAGTTTGTATTACAGAGTTGGGGTCACCATGGAGTGTCACATCCAAAATGTTATTACTATGTGGGTCAGTGTTAAACGTAAAATTAAGATTAATCTCATTAACATTTAAAGTGTTAATAAAGGTGTGCAGGGTGTGTAGGTCACCGTCCCAAATGAAAATAAAATCGTCGATGTATCTTTTATAGAAAATAATATTAGAACGAAAATTATTAGTGCTACCAAAATGTGAACAGATTCCCATAAGCCCATAAAGAGATTGGCATATGAGGGTGCAAACGAAGTCCCCATTGCCGTGCCTTGTGTTTGAAGATAGAAAAGTGAATCGAAAAGAAAATAATTGTGTGTTAATAAAAACAAAATAGAATCATTAATAAAAGTGATCTGTGCAGTGGATAGTGAGGATATCTGTAAATAATGATAAATTGCCTTGAGGCCATGTTCATGTGCTATAATTGTGTATAATGATGTGACATCCATGGTGACCCACCTACAGTAGAGGCAACGTTTATTCTAACATTTGCCGTAAACTAGCCGGGTTACATTCTGGGTATGTGCTGGGTATGTGCTGGGTATGTTCTGGGCTAGTTTGAGGCACGTTTAAGGCATTTCTGCATTGACTAAAGACCCATAGGATTAACACAGCAGGGATCCCTTGCATTCCAATTCAGTTTGAATGGGACTGCCAGGGACCCCCGCTGTTAATCTGATAGGCCATTAATCAATGCAGAAATGCTGGGGCTAGTTTAAGGAAAGTTTAAGGCATGTATTCAGAATGTACCTGGGTGTTTCCTGGGTTTTATGGGGAATTGCCACTGGTTTTTGTTCGAATAAGAGTTGCCTCTACTGTATACCCCTTCTTCCAAACAATGTTCTCTATATCAACAAGTAACGCGGTTGTGTCCTGTATGAAAGATGGTAAAGACCGCACGATGGGTTGCAGAAAATGATCCACGTATTGGGAAACACCATCTCCCAAAGATCCAATACTAGAGACAATGGGTCGCCCCGGAGGGTTCTCCATTGACTTATGGATCTTTGGGAGATGGTGGAACACTGGTACGATAGGGGATTCACACATAAGATATTTCCTTTCTTTTGTACTTAAGACCTGCGATCGATTGCAACCAGAAGTGACGCGACGCAACCTCGGGAGCAGGGCTGGTGGCATACACAAGCTGCGCATCATTATTGTTATGTGTCTATGCACATAGTGCCAAATGTAAGTGCAATACTTATTGCCTTGGATAATATATTTTACTGGAACATGCAATGTTGCACTAAGTGTGTCATCTTTTTTCATTGAGGGACCATTCTGCTGATTCCTGATACTTCACACTGACCGAGTCTTCAATATTATATCCACTGCTGATCATTCACTGGGAAAGTGTGAGTTCCCAATCGTGATTCTTTGAATTGATTGTTATTTTATAGAACATACTACACTATATATATTTCTTTCCCCACATATGGTGACATCTGCGCTCCCCACAAGCTTCTCCCTACAATCAATGACAGGAGGAACTGGATCTTCTTCTTAGAGGGTTGAGCAGCGAAGTTCACTATTATATAATTATTCGCTTATAATTAATGAGCACTTTTTTATTAAAGGTTTTTTATAAAAGGTTTGTTACTCACAAGTTTATATTTATTGCACCTCTATTAGAAGTGCCTCACACCCCCTTTTTCACTTGTATGAATGGTGTGCCTAAAAAAAAGTAAACAAACATTTTTTGTATATCTCCAGTTTCTTTTGCGCCTGCCTTTAACTGGCGCGTTTTTCTGGTGTGCTTTTAAAGCAGGATTCCGTTATCGCCACTTAGAGAATCCCGCTGAATGGCAAAAAAAGGGCACGTTTTGCTGTTTTTTGCCTGATCGGACATGTTTTGCTCACAGGGCTTGAAAAATGCCTTTTAAGGCCGCTAAAGCGCTATTATCACTGCTTAGTAAATCACACAGCAGGCTGTATCAGCCTTAAAAGCCACTTTTCGCTCAAAAGCAGTTATCACTACTTAGTGCATAGCCCCCAAGACTGATATTCACACAGTGCTTACAGTGATAAAAAAAACACTTTCTAGAGAGGGTCCATATTAACCCCTGAGTGGCCCCAATCTCCTGCACATAGCGGTATCACTACTTTCACATATACATTAAAAATTCATAAGCGAACTCCTGGAGCCCAACATTAATCTATTGTTACACACAGTAACACTTGGGAGAATGGGAAGGAGGTCAGGGCCTCGTTTCTATTTTGGAAGTCTGATACCCATTTAATTACAATAACATTAACCCTTTTGATACCTGTGACCAACAAAATATACCACAGGCATCAAAGGGATTGATACACAATCAAACTACTGTACACTACCTACCATTTGCTACTTTCATGGGAGACCAGTGCTTTTAACAATTTTTACCATTAAGGATCAATTCACTAGGCAGAACAAGGTAGTGGAATAAAATGAGGTTTATTTGGGTAGAACACGCAGTCATAAAAATGGTACATAAAATACAGGTAAATCAAACTTAACTGGGGCTTTGGGGTGAATTTCTAGCCTCAACTAGGTGCAGGGCACCCGCTTCAGGAAGGCTTACCCTGTCTGACTCACATCCAGGAACATGCAGTACTCTTTTTGGGAGAGCCGCAGTGCTTTCCCGCTTCTTTCTCTGCTCAGAACTTGGCCACATCTTTGGAACTTCGTCTCAGCTAGGCAGGCTTCTCCGGCTAAAAACTAAGTCGGTTGCTCTGCTATTCACAACAGAGCAACTTTGAAAGTCCACCAGAGCCCCACCGACTCAAGCCACAAGACTCAAGACTCAAGCCTGGTTCTCTGATCAGCCAGTACCCTTACATAGACCTCTGTGTTCTGTCTAACATGGAAGAGGGGCTGGCGACCAATCAGAGCATGGATTGTAACAGTATCAGCAAATCAGAGCTGGGGGCTTATCTGGCTGTACACGTCAGAGGAGGAGGTGTGTCAGGACGCCGGCAAGAGTGAAATTAGAACTGGCCAATGGGAATCATGCCTACCAGCAACGGATTCCCAATGCAGGCCCCATACCGCTCAATGCGTAGGCTCCACAAGACTGGGCGAACAAAGTGCCTCCCACTCGGGGAGTCCTTGTTCCCAGACCTGGTACTCTGCCCTTCCCCACTCACCAAACCTTCTAGCACCTCTCGACTTCCTTTCTCCTCTTTGATCCCCGATCTCTATGCAGACATCCAAGCTCCTATTTAGATTACCGGGACTATCTGTATAGAGATGAATATACACTTTATAAACATATTAGACTTATGTGAACATAATACATGTGGGGGAAATGGGACTGGGATACTTGTGACCGAAAACCAGTATTTGGAGGGAAACTGTGTAGCTCCAATGTAACTCACTCATGCACACGAAGATCCTACCTTCTCGTCGGGTACAAGTACATGACTTGTAACTTTGCACCCCATCCTCCTACACAGGTTTTAAATGCATTTTCACCCAAATATCCCCCTTGAAACTCCAACTCCCCAAATCACAGGTTTATAACAGTGCTGGAAAGGTTAGAACACAACACCACCATTCCCTGGCAACTACTCCCTTTCTCCCACCCAACAAACCTAACTCCCCTCCTCTAGACTAATGGGCTATAGTCCTATCAGTCAAATGTTAGGCCATTAAACCAATTATAAAAAAAAATAATTCAAAATAATATTAAATACATTACAAATAATAAAAAAAAAATTAAAAACATAAACCCATTGATTGTCACTGTGGCTACCTAGGACCTCTCAATGGCGATCAATGGTGACCTGTAATTAAAATGGGGTTTCTTACTCAACACTAGATGATGACTGTCCTCATCTTCATGGCTGATGTCCCCCGGAACCAATCCAAGCCACTGCTTAACAATTAATAAAATGCTATAAATTAATTCAAAGCCGATGGCCGCCATTAAAAAAAGCCAAACAAATAAATCCACGGCCTAGTGGCCTAAACAAATATCACAGCCATAAAAATTAATTATAAGCCAGATGGCAAAAACAAAAACACAATCATAAAAAATAATCCAAGGCCCAAAGGAGTATTTGTAATTCAATGCCACCTGTGACCTACAACGTGGGATTCTCAACATGACCGATGCCCTCAATCCTCTGTTGCTTAAAGAGTCTTTTTTGGTGAGTATTTCTTCTTTTATTCTTAAATGCTGTCTTCTTCATCTGTATTTTTCTACACCAGATGTGTCCCTGTTGAACACTTCCAGTCTTCCGCAAGAGACCAGTCCTTTTATAGGGATTCTGGGCCATTGCAGAAGATGTATTATCAGAGCCATCAAATTGCTTGATGTACCATGTGATTCACTCTCACAACTTGCTTGGTCAACTCCGTTCTGTACTCTTCAAGAGAGTGAAATGCATAGTACATCAAATAATTCGCTTGGTTGATTTACCATGTGTTAAAGTGACATATGTGTTCACAAATTACTGTCAGTCACCAGTTATTTGATTTAATTTGGTGCACCTATTATATGCTTTTGGTAATTACACAGAGGTGGATTTTGTCCTTTAAATTGTGTAAGCAGTACCTCATTATTTTTCTCTTCACTTTTTGTTTTTCCATTTCTTCATGTACTGCATTGTGCAAGAGTAACAAGTACCAGCGCCAAGGAGGACTCTATTTTACTATATATTTGGCTACTTGAATCTTACTTAGAAATGTATTAGTAATTATAAGTTAAAGCTGGTAAATTCCGGGCATTATTTAAACCACTGCTCTCTGGTTGGTTAAAATTCTGGGCATTATCCAATCAGTAATGGCCCGGAATTTTTGGCAACCTGCCAAGTTTTTCAGCCAATCAGCTTTCAGGTTTCATTCACAAAGAGTGAAATTTGCTCTTAGACAGGGGAGCTGATTGGACTGGAAGCAGCAGCAAGGCACTGACTCCTTCCCCTCCCAGCCTGAAGAGCTCCGCACAGGAGAGTGAGGGGAAAGGTTTGTGTGTCTGTTGTGTGTTTTGTGGGTGAAAAGGGAGCAGCAGTGTGTTTAATTAGTGTGTGTGTCTTCTGTTGGTGTGTGTTTTGTGGGTGTAGAGGGGGCAGCAGAGTCTTGTTGGTGTATTTCTGCTGTGTGTGTTTTGTTGGTTTAGAGGGGGACCTGCAGTGTGAGTCTTAAGTGTTTGTTTTGTGGATGGAGGAGGGGTGCAGAGTGTTTTGTGTGTGTGTGGGTGTGTGTCTGTATCTGTGTGTGTGTCTGCAGTGTGTGGGTTTACAGGGGGCTGCACTGGGTGTGGGTTGGGGCTGCTGGTGTGTGTTTTGTGGATGTAGAGGTGGCAGTCAGTTTTGTTGATTTGTGTGTATCTCTGCAGTGTGTGTTTTGTGGGTGGTGGAGGGGTGCAGAGTGTTTTATGTGTGTGTGTGTGTGTGTGTGCGTCTGCAGTGTGGGTTTTGTGGATGTAGAGCTGACAGAGTCTGTTGGTTTGTGTGTGTCTGCAGTGTGTGTTTTGTGGGTGTAAAGGGAGGCTGCTGGTGTGTGTTTTATGGATGTAGAGGAGGCAGCAGTCTGTTTTGTTGGTGTTTGTGTTTTTGCAGTGTGTTTTGTGGGTGTAGAGGGGGCAGCTGTGTGTGTGTGTGTGTGTGTGTGTGTGTGTGTGTGTGTGTGTGTGTGTGTGTGTGTGTGTGTGTGTGTGTGTGTGTGTGTGTGTGTCAGTGGGTGTAGATGATGGAGTTCCAAAAGAATTAACATTTTGTAAGTAGTTGCAAACCTTTACTTCTCCTTGTACACCCAGTGCTCAAACTTTTGTAATATTTTTGTACAGTAATTGTTAGTAGTGTGTGTGTGTGTGTGTGTGTGTGTGTGTGTGTGTGTGTGTGTGTGTGTGTGTGTGTGTGTGTGTGTGTGTGTCAGTGGGTGTAGATGATGGAGATGGGCTGCAGAGTGTGTTTTGGTGTGTGTGTGTCTGCAGTGTGTTTCTGTGTTTTGTGTGTTTTTGTGTGTAGAAGGGGGACTGCTGTGTGTGTTTTGTGAGTGTGGCGGGGGACTGCAGTGTGTTTTGTGGGTGTAGAGGAGGGGGGCTGCACAGTGTGTAGGGGGTTGCAGAGAGAGAGTGTGTGTGTGCAGGCCATCTGTTCAAGATTTTTTTAATTGACATATGCTGTACTTAATGAATAAGCATACAGTAGGTATAATTATCATTGATGACTTTCTTAGATACTGTACAATATGAATTGCTTTGAAACCCCGGACTATTGGAAGCCTTCAGGGACTAAACTTGAGTACCCATCTATCACACTACCTGTCTTTATTATTTATTTATGTTGTGTTTGGCACTTGTTATATTTTGTACTTTTATTATTCTTGCTTCATACATGTCTTTCTCAAAACTGCAGTATTCTTTTTATGAGCAAAAACAATGCACTGGCATGTCTGTTATCAGAACTTGTATCTACTCATTTTGAATAGTGATGGGTGAATTAGTCAAAAACCGGTCCATGGATTTTTCATCAAAATCTTATTTGCATATGGATATCCGAAAGTAGATTGGACACTTTAAAACATGGACAATTTCTGGCATCATTTCCAGTCCGCTTAGAGCGAGGGGGGAAAGAGAGTGAGGAGGAGAGGGGGAGAGAGGGGGAGAGAGGGAGTATGGTAGAGAGGGAGGAGAGAGAGAAGAGAGAAAGGGAGAGAGAGGGGAGGAAAAGAGAGGGGAGGAAGAGAGAGAATTGGAGGTAGGAGAGTGTGGTGGGGGTGGGAGGGTAGAGAGAATGGTGTGGAGAGAAAGCCAGGACAGTGTCTACAAGTATGATTAGCTACAGGTGTGAACATTAGAGTTCAAAAGTATTCTGCTGGTATAGGTCACTCCTAAAACAGCTCAGCAGCAGATTGCTGGGTTCTGATCCCATTTTGTCTGAGAGCACCCCCTTCCTCACATGGTGCTCTAGGACTTTGTTTCTCAGGATAGGCCTTGTGGGAAGATTTTTGGAGGCATGTGGTATGCATCTTTTAATATAACTTGTATATCCTTTTAACATATCTCCCAGGTTTGCTCCTTTTTGTGCACATGTTATTTGAAGGGTCTCTCTCTCTCTCTCTCTCTCTCTCTCTCTCTCTCTCTCTCTCTCTCTCTCTCTCTCTCTCTCTCTCTCTCTCTCTCTCTCTCTCAACCCCTATTTCAGTCTGGAATTGAATATAAATATTCATTTTAAAGAATCGAATGCAGATTTTCAGTGACAGAAAAGAAAACCCTCAATAAGCTTATTTGAGACAGATCCACGAAAATCCACAACCGATTCGAATTTGAGCAAAATTTAAATCATCTCTAATTTCATATAACTTGTCATCTCAAATCAAATGAACAAACTCAAAGTGAACTATTACTGAATACATTTACATATCTATTGAATGCATGTAGATATCAACTGAACCTGCTATATCAGGAGAATATAGACCTTGTCTTTAACAATACAAAAAACTCATTACATATATAATTGCAGAATACCATTACATAATAAGAATATTATAGACTATAATATATTCCCTGGTTATGTGGCTAGAGGTGTCGCCACGAAATGCGTGGGATATTTTGCCTCACACAAACAGTTACTCTGAACTATACTCGCAGTGGTTGATGTCCTGCGGTCTATGAATATCCTTAGAATTCCACACTCTCAGTGCCTTTAACATACTCCATTGAGGACTATTGAATCTCCGATTCTGTCGGAAAAAGGGAACCTTTTTGAGTAACGTCATCGACGTGTGCAATAGTTTCCCCTGTGAGGAACTGTTGCCCTCAGGACCAAGTGGATTGACGTGAGCACCTTATCTGCGTGCATGTGATCGAAGTACACAAAGAGCTGCATCCTCAGACGATTGTTGTTGAGCCATAGATCTCCGTTACTGTGATGGATAGTGAATGAGTGTCATTCATATATGTGCTGTACCTTTAAATTGTTGTATGTGCAATACATATAACATTAATTGAGAATACACTTTTTATATTACATTTACATTAATACTACACAATGAATGGTTGCGCACTCTCTTTTTTCTCTTTTATACTACAGTGGTGTCCGCCTTTAGCCTCCTGCGTCTTTCTCCGCAGTTTTTGTAAAACGCAGCGGCACGCGGCTTTTTTTTTTAGTTTTCCCGCACCGCGGGCGCTTTCAATGATAAGCGCCAAAAGCGCTTATCTGATGAATGCGGCCGCCATGCGGGAAACTCCGATACAAACGGAGAAAATGCCCGGATAAATCCGGGTAAGTGTTAGAATAATGGTGGCCGCAACAGTATAATATATACCCAAGTGTTAAAGTGTCAATATTTAAGACACATACTGTACTGTAGCAGTAAATATAAGAAAGATAGTTGTGTGCCTATTGTGCTGTATGTTAGCAGCACATTGAAAAAAATATACTGTAGGGCCTATGCTATAAGCGTTCATAAGTGACAAATCAAGCACTTATCGGCCAAAATGCCTACTACGATTCTGTAAGTGTCAAAAAGTGGCCGATAAAAGAATGAATCCTAAATTGGGAGCCTTCAAAAAAAAAAAAAGAGGCGGGCATATGATACAGCGTCCAATCAGATTGGAGCTGTACCATCTGACCTGAAATGTGAAGTCACAGACCATATATAAGGCCTGTATGCCTCATTTAACAGGAAGAAAACGACGAGACAACATCTGTTGGGACTTACCATGGGGTTGGATTGACAGATGAAGAAAGAAGATAGAACATGATAGAAAATAATGAAATAATGACAGAAAAGATAGAAGATCTTCCGAATATCAACGTGGTACGAGAGCTTGCAGAAACGCCAGAATTTGCAGGGTCAATGCTTCTAAATGTAAGAAAAATATTGAATATACAGATGCAGCCAATAATATTAGATCACTTTTGTTGGAAAATCTGGGGCAATCTCACTGTATATGCCTGAACATTTCTGTGATATTACTAATGGCCCATCGGATTAACACGGGTCCCTGCAGTACCATTCAAACTGTAAATGTCTTTTTTTACAGGTTTTTTATTGTATTTTTTCTTTTTATGTTTTCATTGCCCATTGACTGACAATGTATTAATCTGTGCCGGTTTAGGGTACAGATAAATACAGTGACAGCCAACACATTTTTTGGCAAATGCTTTTTTTCTATTGATGTTTTTTCTTTTCTGTTTATTGTTTGGCTTAAATTGTAATTTGGATGGCTTGTTTTTATTTAATTTTCCGATCGTTTAGCATTTTTGTTTAATTATTTATTTTGTTGTCTACTGGTTTTAATTGATGTGTTGCCTGGTGGTTTTATTAATTAATTGATTTGTTGTTTTGTTGGCTAGGGTTTAAATTCATTCATTATTTTGTTGTCTAGTGTTTAAAATTAATTATAGGCTAAAGCAGTAAAATTCTGGGCATTATTGAAAACCCTGCTCTCTGATTGGTTAAAATTCCGGGCATTATCCAATCAGTAATGCCTGGAATTTTAGCAACTTGCAATGTGTAGTTTTCAATGTGTTTATTTCCAGCCAATCAGCTTTCACAACAGCTGAGGCAGGGCAGGGGATAGGTCAGAATGAAGTAACAGCTCTGAGACAGGGCAGGGTATTGGTCAGGAAGTATCAGCCACGGGTTGACTCCTCCCCCTCCCGAGCTGACTGAGATTTTCTGAGCAGATTCAGTTGAATTGGGGGGGGGGGGGGAGAGAGAGAGTCTGTAAAGTTTAGTAAGTGGCTGCATTTTTAATTGTGTGTGTGTGTCAGTAGCAGTGTTTATGGGTCTAGCAGCAGCAGTGTGTGTTGTGTTGTGCTGTTGTATGTGTGTACAGCAGTTTGTGTGTGTGTAGAGCTGCTGTATGTGTGTGTGTATAAAGCTCCAGTGTGTGTGTGTGTGTGTGTGTGTGTGTGTGTGTGTGTGTGTGTGTGTGTGTATGTGTGTGTGTGTGTGTGTGTGTGTGTGAGTCAGTGTCAGCAGCAGTGTTTATGGGTGTAGCATGTGTGTGCAGCAGCAGAGTTTGTGTGTAGAGCTGCTGTGTTGTGTGTGTAGAGCTGCTCGGTTGTGTGTGTAGAGCTGCTGTGTTGTGTGTGTAGAGCTGCTGTGTTGTGTGTGTGTAGAGCTGTTGTGTTTTGTGTGTGTGTGTAGAGCTGTTGTGTTGTGTGTGTGTGTGTGTGTGTGTGTGTGTGTGTGTGTGTGTGTGTGTGTGCGTGCGTGTGTGTGTGTGTGTGTGTGTGTGTGTGTAGAGCTGCTGTGTTGTGTGTGTGTAGAGCTTCTGTGGTGTGTTTATGTGTAGAGCTGTTGTGTGTGTGTGTGTGTGTGTGTGTGTGTCTGTGTAGAGCTGCTGTGGTGTGTGTGTGTGTGTGTGTGTGTGTGTGTGTGTGTGTGTGTGTGTGTGTGTGTGTGTGTGTGTGTGTGTGTGTGTGTGTGTGTGTGTGTGTGTGTGTGTGTGTGTGTGTGTAGAGCTGCTGTGTTGTGTGTGTAGAGCTGCTGTGTTGTGTGTGTAGAGCTGCTGTGTTGTGTGTGTGTGTGTGTGTGTGTGTGTGTGTGTGTGTGTGTGTGTGTGTGTGTGTGTGTGTGTGTGTGTGTGTGTGTGTGTGTGTGTGTGTGTGTGTGTGTGTGTGTGTGTGTGTGTGTGTGTAGAGCTGCTGTGTTGTGTGTGTAGAGCTGCTGTGTTGTGTGTGTGTAGAGCTTCTGTGGTGTGTTTGTGTGTAGAGCTGTTGTGTGTGTGTGTGTGTGTATGTGTGTGTGTGTAGAGCTGCTGTGTTGTGTGTGTGTGTAGAGGTGCTGTGCTGTTAGTATAGAGGTGTTGTGTGTGTGTGTGTGTGTGTGTGTGTGTGTGTGGTGTGCTTGTTTGTGTAGAGCTGCTGTGTGTAGAGGTGTGTATGTGTGTATGTAAGGATCCGTGCTGTGGGTACACCCACTTCCAGTGCCTCCTTACCTTTGCTCCGTGCCGCCCAGGCTCCCCGGCGGTGTGCCTCCCTCCGTGCGGCCCCCTCCATGGCTGCTCACACACTTCCGGGTCGCACGCGTCACCCCTACGGGCGCGCGCGAACCCAGGCTTCAATTTGCTGGTGCCTGGCGCCTGACTCCGCCTCCTCCCGGCCCCTGCTCCGTCAAGTCCCCCCCCAAGCCCTTCTCTCCTATCAGGCCCTTCCCCGGCCATTCCTCCCCTTCCTCTGATAGGTCCCAGCCCCCTATTTAGTCTCCCCTCACCATTTCCTCTTTGCATAGCTTCTGTACCTTGGTGCTGTCTGCTGTTACCTGGTCCCTTTTGTCTTTCAGTTCCTATTCCTGTCCCTGGATATACTGCTGACCTCCCTGGATATTGACCTTTGGCTTTGGACTTCTACTACGCTGCTCTCTGGAACCTTAGGATTTGGTTTTGGACATTACTACTCTGCAGACTTCTATATACCTTGGACACGGCTTACGGACACTCTACTACGCTGCTCTCTCCATCCCATGACCATTGGCTTACGGACTTTACCTTTCTACGCTGGAGCTGACAAGTACGGTACTCATTCTATTCTTGTTACCAGGACCACCTATGCTACTTCCACACCGGCCGTGCCCCCGTTTACTGCTAGGTGTGTGGTATTACTCCTTTCCACCTCAGTCCCTGGGTCTCATCTGGCTTGTGGGCAGGCCTAGCGTTACATTATGCAGAGCCTATCAGACCCAGACCCCCCTGAGGTGGAAGATACCCTAACCACTATCTCCAAACACTTTACCTTTTTGGACAACCATGTTACCGCTCTTAACCAACAGGTTGCTACCTTAACCTCTCAGATTCCCCAGCTTAATGTCTCCACTTCCGTTAACCCTCCCACTGTCTCCCGTGAAGGAACAGGTTCTTCGGAGTTGCGTATCCCTACGCCCAGTAAATACGCGGGGGATCCGCTTGGATGCCAGGGGTTTTTAAATCAGTGCAAGATACAATTCGAATTGTCACCCTCTCGCTTCCCCACGGATCGTACCAAGGTAGCTTATGTTTTTTCCCTCCTCACCGGGGACACCCTGGCCTGGGCCGGGAAATGCAATCGCCCAGTGAGGTATGAGGGAATCTCACTGGGTACCATCTCTTCTTTTCCCTCTCCCGCACAGGGTCTTCCCAAACGCATCTTACTGCCTGTCCTCCTTAAGTATGCCAGCATCCAAACTCCCGCTCTGGCTTTCCTCGATTCTGGGTCCGGAGGGAATTTCATAAATCAGGCTTTTGCTATCCAGCACAACATTCCACTCCGGGAGAAGGCCTTTCCGGTTGGATTGGAGGCTATCGATGGTCGACCCCTGTAGCCAGCTTTTATTTCCTTGGAAACACTTCTTATTGAACTTTCTATGAATGATGGACATTTAGAACTAATTTCTTTTGATGTCATTCATTCCGCTTCGGTTCAAATCATCCTGGGCTTACCATGGCTGCAACTACACAATCCCATCATAGATTGGACTGCCGAGTGCCCCGTTCAATGGAGATCCTCCCAGGTGGTATCGTCTTCTCCGTCCGCTGCGGTATTTTCCATCTTGGAAACCTGTCCCCCGCAAGACGCCACTCTACCGGACGTCTATTTGGAGTTCCTGAATGTCTTCAGTAAGGCCAAATCCGAGGAGCTCCCCCTCATCACCCTTTCAACTGCCCAGTTGACTTAATTCTGGGTGCTCCTTTTCCTAAAGCAAGGTCATATCCATTTTCTCTGCCTGAGACGGAGGCCATGTCCGAGTATATCACAGAAAACCTTCAAAAAGGCTACATCCGGAAATCCACTTCTCCCGCCGGAGCAGGATTCTTTTTTGTAAAAAAAATAAGATGGCTCGCTCTGTCCGTGCATCGATTTCCGTATCCTAAACAAGATTACCATAAAAAATCGCTACCCTTTGCCTCTTATTCCGGAGCTCTTTGATAGGCTGCAAGGCGCGATGATTTTCTCTAAATTTGATCTACGGGGGGCTTATAACCTGATTCGCATCCGCAGTGGAGACGAGTGGAAGACCGCATTCAACACGTGCAGCGGGCACTATGAGTACCTGGTAATGCCGTTTCGGCTGCGCAATGCCCCTGCAGTCTTCCAAGACGTTATGAATGAGGTTTTTTGTGATCTATTGAATTCTTTTGTGATTATCTACTTGGATGATATCCTTATTTTTTCCAAAACCCTCGAGGAACACATTCTCCATACCAAGATGGTGCTCTCTCGTTTATGGGCCAACAAGCTCTACGCTAAGATGGAGAAGTGTGTCTTTCACCAATCCTCAACTACCTTCCTGGAATACATTGTCTCGGATCAAGGGTTCACCATGGATCCGGAGAAGCTCAATTCTGTACTCGAATGGCCACAACCTAACTCTTTAAAGGCGATTCAGCGTTTCCTCGGTTACGCAAATTATTATAGGACATTTATTGCTGGTTTTTCCACCTTGGTAGCACCCATTACGGCCCTTACCAAAAAATGGGCCAATCCTTCCTCTTGGCCATTGGAGGCCAGCCAGGCCTTTGAGTCTCTTAAAAAAGCCTTTGTCTCTGCCCCCATCCTGCGACATCCCGTCCCCACCCTCCCCTTACCTTGGAAGTTGACGCCTCCGACGTGGGAGCCGGTACGGTTCTCTCTCAAAGAATCACCCCCGAAGATAAACTACACCCCTGTGGGTTTTTTTCTAAAAAAAAATCTTCAGCAGAAAGAAATTATGACGTGGGGAATAGGGAGTTTTAGTCATCAAGATGGCATTACAACAATGGAGACATCTTCTGGAAGGAACCAAGGAACCCATTCTGATCCTGACAGACCACAAAAATCTTTCTTACATTGAAGGTGCTCGTTGTCTTGGGCCCCGTCAAGCTTGTTGGGCGTTGTTCTTCTCAAGGTTTAACTTTATCATCTCTTATATTCCTGGGACAAAGAATATCAAAGCGGATGCGTTGTCCTGTCAGTTTATCACTGAGGAGAGGTCACGGAGAGTATTCTGTCCCCCCAATTGTTTATATCTGCCACCTCCTTTGACATACTGCATAAGATTTTGGAGTCTCAAGCACAGGTCCCCAAAGGGCTAGAAGTACCTGATGGTCGTCTTTACGTAGCCCCACGTTTTCATCTCAAAATTCTTGAATGGGGTCACTCCTCCAGATCTGCCGGCCATCCCGGGTTTAAGAAGACTACGGATCTGATTCGGTGAACCTTCTGGTTGCCCAATATGATTAAGGACATTAGAGCGTTCACCTCCTCTTGCCCAGTCTGTGCACAAAATAAATCTATCTGTCAAAAGCCTTCTGGTCTTCTACAACCTCTCCCGGTCCCAGACCGTCCTTGGAGTCACATTGCCATGGACTTCATCGTGGATCTTCCTCTCTCTAATGGTATGACTACTATACTTGTAATTGTTGACAGATTCTCCAAGCAAGCTCATTTTGTTCCCCTCAAGGGTCTAAACAATTCCAGTACTTTGGCGGATATCTTTGTAAAATAAATTTTCCATATTCATGGCGTCCCGTGGTCCATTGTCTCGGATCGGGGTACTCAATTTGTTTCTAAATTCTGGCGGGCATTTTCCCAGAGGTTGGACATTACCCTTCTTTGTTCCTCAGGCTACCACCCCCAAACGAATGGACAGACTGAACGCATGAACCAGTCCCTTGTACAGAATGTGCGTTGTTTTTCTTCCGATTCTCAGGATAATTGGGCAGAGTTACTTCCTTGGGCAGAATTTGCAATTAACTCTCTAAAAAACGAGTTCACTCAAGAATCACCATTTTATGTAAACTACGGATTTCATCCTACCCGTCTCCCCATGCATTCTCCCAGGTCTGGAGTTCCTTCAGCAGATGATAGGGTATCCACCCTACAGGGGTCATGGAGGAAGATTCAAACAGTTTTCAACAGTCCATGCTAAGACAGAAGAG
>NC_134485.1:219732259-219789759 GCF_040206685.1 Ascaphus truei
TGTGTGTTTGTGTATAGAGCTGTTGTGTTGTGTGTGTAGAGCGTGTGTGTGTGTGTGTGTGTGTGTGTGTGTGTGTGTGTGTGTGTGTGTGTGTGTGTGTGTGTGTGTGTGTGTGTGTGTGTGTGTGTGTGTGTGTGTGTGTGTGTGTGTGTGTGTGTGTGTGTGTGTGTGTGTGTGGTGTGCTTGTGTGTGTAGAGCTGCTGTGTGTAGAGGTGCTGTGTTGTGTGTTTGTGTATAGAGCTGTTGTGTTGTGTGTGTAGAGCGTGTGTGTGTGTGTGTGTGTGTGTGTGTGTGTGTGTGTGTGTGTGTGTGTGTGTGTGTGTGTGTGTGTTATAAAAGAGAGGAAAGTTGCGCCAAAAAAGAGTTATCCTACTGTTTAATATATGGCTCCTGTCCTTGGCAAAATGCAGTTCCGCAGCCTGAGTCTCTCAGAGGTGATTCACCAACCTCTGTGTGGATACTGGTAGAAAAAAGGGGGGTCCTCCGGCGCGTTGCTCTGCTTGTGGCTCCACGGCGTTTAAAGTATATAAGTAAGGGAGAGAAGAGAGGGGACCACAGTAAGGGACCAACACAGTGATTATACACAGCTCTTCGTTTGATTGGGGAGGGGGGGGGGGGGTCGTAGGGGTGTTAGGAGATCAATGGAGATTGAAAGATACTGCTGAATGAAAGGAGACACACTTACATCAGAATGTCTAATATCTTGAATTCTTGTACTCTTCTCTTTATATAGCTGTATTTTGTTGAGGGTGAGGAAAAGCCTCCTGGTATCCTCCTTAGCAAAAAAATAAAGGGAAAAAAATAGTGCAATAAAATTTATTAACAATGGAAAAAAAGAGATTGAACACTTACAAGCGGCCGATAATTTCAGGCATAGAGAGGAGATGCTGCCAGACTCCACAACGAATCCCTTCCTGGGTTGGGGTGGTTTGTCCTGGCTGTTTCCCTGTTGGCAGATGATTGCTGTGTTGATCTTCACTTCGGGTGGCTGGGGTTGAGAGTTTCCAAAAGCCCGTGCACAGGCTATGTCCTCCTCAAAACGGCCTGTCCCTCAGCATACACAGATTTCAGCTCCCTGCTCCGGTGCGCGTGCGCATGCGCAGACGGCGGGATCGCCCAGCCAGATAGTACAGGGGAATCAAGTCCTCACTACGGTGGCTTGTAATGGCCAAAAAACGTCAAACGCGTTTCGCCAATGCTTCCTCAGTGACGTGTGTGTGTGTGTGTGTGTGTGTGTTTGTGTGGTGTGTGCTTGTGTGTGTAGAGCTGCTGTGTGTGTAGAGGTGCTGTGTTGTGTGTGTGTGTGTGTGTGTGTTTGTGTGTGTTTGTGTGTGTAGTAGCAGTGTGTGTGTGTGTGTGTGTGTGTGTGTGTGTGTGTGTGTGTGTGTGTGTGTTTGTGTGTGTGTGTGTGTGTGTGTGTGTCTGTTGTGTTGTGTGTTGAGCTGCTGTGTGTGTAGAGGTGCTGTGTTGTGTGTGTGTGTGTGTGTGTGTGTGTGTGTGTGTGTGTGTGTGTGTGTGTGTGTGTGTGTGTGTGTGTGTGTGTGTGTGTGTGTGTGTGTGTGTGTGTGTGTGTGTGTGTGTGTGTAGATCTGTTGTGTTGTGTGTTGAGCTGCTGTGTGTGTAGAGGTGCTGTGTTGTGTGTGTGTGTGTGTGTGTGTGTGTGTGTGTGTGTGTGTGTGTGTGTGTGTGTGTGTGTGTGTGTGTGTGTGTGTGTGTGTGTGTGTGTGTGTGTGTGTGTAGATCTGTTGTGTTGTGTGTTGAGCTGCTGTGTGTGTAGAGGTGTTGTGTGTGTGTGTGTGTGTGTGTGTGTGTGTGTGTGTGTGTGTGTGTGTGTGTGTGTGTGTGTGTGTGTGTGTGTGTGTGTGTGTGTGCGCGCACAGAGGGGTGGCAGTGTGTGGATATAGATATCTGCAGTGTAAGCGTATACAGAGGTGGTTTCATGTATTTACCATTTTATTTTAATATAAAAATCTATATAACTATACAATAGTGTCTATTATTTATGAAAAAAAAGTCTACATTTAGCCTATAATAGTAATACAGTAGTCCCCTCAGAACAGGGCATTATTGGCCAGTAATGCCCTGTTCTTCAAGGATTTTTACTTAAATATTGTTAAAAATATGGATATACAATAATGTATATCCATACATAACTCAACAATATTAATTAATATTTAATTTAGATTAATGTACAATTTAAAAACATGAAGGAAGGGTATCCTTAATTTACATTAGTTGTGCATTAATAAAAATGAAATATGAATTTATATTGTTGTGGTGTTTATGGATATACATTGTTGTACATCCATAGTTTATACAGTCATTATTACATTACTGCTGCGGCCGAGTTTATTCGAGCATTTGCCCGTTGTCGGCCGCAGCAGTAACCTGGCGCGCGCCGGAGGGTGCCGGGCGCACGCCGAAGCCTCGGAGGAGAGGCCCGCCGATCGGGGCTTCCCCCTCTCCTTACCGGGTCCGCCGGGTTCCCCGGAACGTCCCGCCGCCGTCGTGACTTCCACGCGACACCAGGGCTCCCTCGGGGAGCCCTGGGCACGCGTACAGGCGGCACAGGCACCCAATGATGCGTGACCGCGCATCGGTGATGCGCGTCACACTGAGGGAGTGCGGCTCGCAAGCCTGGACATTTCCCGGCTTGCGGAATGAGCCGCACTCGGATAAAGTGTGCCGCCTGTGTATATGCCATTTTAAAAATCATAATACTGTATGGTTTATGATGTGTTTCAGACTGATGTGTTTCAGACTTTTATGATCCGTAATATACGTGTAACTTTTTGTAATAAAAAGGTTAAGTCGTATACTCATTACAGTCTACATTTAGCCTAAAATAGTAATAATCCCCTCAGAACAGGGCATTACTGGCCAATAATGCCCTTTTCTTCGGGGATTATTACTGAATTCATTGTTTTGTTTGTTAGTGCTTTTATTTATTTAATTGATTAGTTGGCTAGTGCTTTTATTTATTTAATTGGTTGTCTAGTGCTTTTATTTCTTGAATTGGGGTGTTTAGGTGCTTGTGTATATCTTTTATTATTGTGGGGTTTTTTTGCCTTCATTCTTATTTATTAGGGTGACCATTGACTGCTATAGTGGCTTATCATGCCCATATTAAATCGGTATGATGTACCACAATGCCAATCAATGGGTAGAGGGTCGGTATAGCGGACCTGGGTGGGTGGTAAGGCTTCATGGGTGGGTAGCGGTGGATGGCGGGTCAACCCCTTCATTACTATAGCGGTTATTAACGACTAAGATGATTAAGGGGTTAGGGGCCATTAGATTATATTTCTTGTATTATTTCTGGCAAAGGAGGACATGGTGCGGAAAAGCTTGTGGGGAGCGCAGGTATCACCACATGTGGGGAAAAATATATATATATATATATAGTGTAGCGTGTTTAAACAAATTCAGCAATCAAAAACAATAAATCATGATTGGGGACTCACACTCTCCCAGTGAAAGATAGGCGGTGGATAAAACAATGTAGACCCAGTCAGTGGATGATAACAGGAATCAGCAGCATATTCCCTCGATGTGAAAAGATAACACACTTAGTGCAACATTGCATGTACCAGTTAAATGTTTATCCAGGCAATAATTATCAGGATCTCCTGACGAAGCTGCTAAGCCAGCGAAACGCACAGAGTTGAACTTGCAGCAGCTAGAGACGTCATCCATCATCTCTCCCTCCACCCGGTGATTTCATCATTGCGATCGATCGCAACCGGAAGTGACGTCACGGACCGACCGGAAGTGACGCGACGCAACCCCGGGAGCAGGGCTGGTGGCATGAACGAGCTGAGCATCGATTTTGTTATGTGTCTAAGCACATAGTGTCTAATGTAAGTGCAATAATTATTGCCTGGATAAACATTTAACTGGTACATGCAATGTTGCACTAAGTGTGTTATCTTTTCACATCGAGGGAATATGCTGCTGATTCCTGTTATCATCCACTGACTTGGTCTACATTGTTGTATCCACCGCTTATCTATCACTGGGAGAGTGTGAGTCCCCAATCGTGATTTATTGTTTTTGATTGCTGAATCTTTTTAAACACGCTACACTATATATACAGTGGCGACCAACTTTATTCGAAGTTGGCTAGTTCCGCGAATTTCGGAATATCCCGGTGATGCGCGGTTTAGTAACGTTTTCTCCCGGAGTGTATTGCGTTATTTCGCGCCCGTGATTTAAGCATTTTATTCCCACTGGCTGCAATACTGCAATGCCGTGTAAAAACGCATGGGGGTGTTTGCGAGCTGTTGTCTCTGAAGTCTAATACCTTCGCGGTTCAACCTACTGTACACAGTCTGTGCGTGCGCGTACAGTAATAGTAAAATTGCATATTTAATTTTATTTTAAAGTACAGTACTGTACTGTACATGCTCGGACCCTTTTGGGGTGAAGTGAGGGGGCTCCTAACATCTGGGGGAAAATGAATTTTAATTCTATGGTGAGTAATTTCTTGTTGCCGTATTATTTTGGTGGGGCTGGCTGGGTACTTCTTTAGGGGGCTGACCATTACTGTACATTAAAACTTTTCTTTTTTTTTCCTCAGAAAAGAAAACGGCTAATGGGGGGATTTCGATGGATAATATTGTACTGTATGCTGCTGTTTTCCGGCCGTACAGTATACTGTGTAATTAACCCGAATAAATAAAACTATGCATTTATTCTACATGTTCAGTATTGTGTCATTATGTGTCTTCTACAGTATACTGTACAGTGGTATACAGTGAATAACATCTACGGGCAAAAATAATTTTATTCCTAGGTGCCCTAGAACTCAAGTTCCCACGCCAATTGCCCGTGAACTTGACCGAGGCCCTAAGTAGTTCCCACGCCAATTACGCGAATATAATGTAAAATAACCCGTTCTGTGGGTCTGGGCGGGTTTAAATTTACCTGGTCCTCATGCGGGAGGACCCTTGCCATAGTGGCAAAATATCAGCCTTCCAAGACCCCCGAAACCGGAGATACAAAAAGACAGTTTAAAAGCACATTACCAAAGTGGCTTTTTTTCTGCCATGCAAGTCAATGGCAGAAACCTGAACTTTAACATCACCCTGACTCCGTTCTGTTGCCACGAGAGGGTCGCAATTTGCCATGCAATCCTGCCGCAACTAGGACTACATGGTCACCGAATCTGAGCCCTCTAGGTCGAACAGAACCGGAGTTGTGGGTTCCAGGTTTCTGCTCATTCTGACTTAGCCGGTTCAAAGCTTTCTCCGCCATTGCGCTCAATGGTAGGACCCTCCTCGCCGGCGTGACCCTTTCTCGCCGCCATTACTGCTCGGACCCTGTTGGGGTCAAGTGAGGGGGTTCCTAACATCTAGGGGCAATATGAATTTTATTTCTAGGCGCCCTAGAACAGAAGTTCCCACGCCAATTGACCTAGTTCCCACGCCAATTGCCGTAGTTCCTACGCCAATTGCATGACCAGGCAGTAAAAAAACAGTGCAGCAAGCCTCTACATTTGTTACACTGTCAAAGGAACAAATGGAAACAATGTGAGGCAATTCAACATGTTCTTTTATTGGTGGAGTCAGTACAAAAACATTTATTTACAAATACTGTACAATGTTGAAACAATTAAAGTGCACAGCAATTCTAACCATCAACACACAATAATACATACTGCAGCCTTTATTAAATTCTTCTGCCACAAAACATTGTTGGTGCATGGGGCAAAGGGAGTTAAAGTGACTTGCTTTTTATGTACTGTATTTGGGGGTTGTCTTTGGGGGTTTATTCATCAAATTATTATGATGAACTGCCCTTTGAAATGACACTGCTGTTAACTATTTCAGCCACACACCTCCAGAGTTTTTAATCCCTCCCTAGCCAAGCGTCAATCGGCTGAGTCACCCTAGCCTACCATCCCCCTCTCTCCACTGGGTCGTTGATCTTCTGCGTATTGCCATTGTGTTCTTAATCCACCCATAGCCGAGCTATAAACACTCAGCACGCCTGCGTCTAATCACACCATCCCCCTCCCCCAACCCTTAGAGGCCTGTTGTTTGAACGGTAATGCTTTGGAAAAACCCCTGTCGAATTTGAAATGTAAATCTGATGTGCACAGCACTGTGAGAATTGAGAGTACACTGAGACAGTATTTCATCAGGGTGTGAAAATATTTGTCAGTCACTATGGTTTACAGTCACATGTTTTTGATACAATACAGTACATTCTTTAATATCTTTAAAATAAAAATATATAAATCCTGTATATAAGTCCATAGTGGCAAAATATCAGCCTTCCAAGACCCCCGAAACCGGAGGTACCAAAAGACAGTTTAAAAGCACATTACCAAAGTGGCTTTTTTTCTGCCATGCAAGTCAATGGCAGAAACCTGAAATTTAACATCACCCTGACTCCGTTCTGTTGCCACGAGAGGGTCGCAATTTGCCATGCAATCCTGCCGCAACTAGGACTACATGGTCACCGAATCTGAGCCCTCTAGGTCGAACAGAACCGGAGTTGTGGGTTCCAGGTTTCTGCTCATTCTGACTTAGCCGTTTCAAAGCTTTCTCCACCATTGCGCTCAATGGTAGGACCCTCCTCGCCGGCGTGACCCTTTCTCGCCGCCATTACTGCTCGGACCCTGTTGGGGTCAAGTGAGGGGGTTCCTAACATCTAGGGGCAAAATGAATTTTATTTCTAGGCGCCCTAGAACAGAAGTTCCCACGCCAATTGCCGTAGTTCCTACGCCAATTGCGCGACCAGGCAGTAAAAAAACAGTGCAGCAAGCCTCTACATTTGTTACACTGTCAAAGGAGCAAATGGAAACAATGTGAGGCAATTCAACAAGGTCTTTTATTGGTGGAGTCAGTACAAAAACATTTATTTACAAATACTGTACAATGTTGAAACATTTAAAGTGCACAGCAATTCTAACCATCAACACACAATAATACATACTGCAGCCTTTATTAAATTCTTCTGCCACAAAACATTTTTGGTGCATGGGGCAAAGGGAGTTAAAGTGACTTGCTTTTTATGTACTGTATTTGGGGGTTGTCTTTGGGGGTTTATTCATCAAATTATTATGATGAACTGCCTTTTTAAATGACACTGCTGTTAACTATTTCAGCCACACACCTCCAGAGTTTTTAATCCCTCCCTAGCCAAGCGTCAATCGGCTGAGTCACCCTAGCCTACCATCCCCCTCTCTCCACTGGGTCGTTGATCTTCTGCGTATTGCCATTGTGTTCTTAATCTGCCTATTGCCGAGCTACAAACACTCAGCACGCCTGCGTCTAATCACACCATCCCCCTCCCCCAACCCTTAGAGGCCAGTTGTTTGAACGGTAATGCTTTGGAAAAACCCCTGTCTAATTTGAAATGTAAATCTGATGTGCACAGCACTGTGAGAATTGAGAGTACACTGAGACAGTATTTCATCAGGGTGTGAAAATATTTGTCAGTCACTTTAGTTTACTGTCACATGTTTTTAATACAATACAGTACATTCTTTAATATCTTTAAAATAAAAATATATAAATCCTGGTATAAATCCTGGTAAAATATTTTATAAATAAATAAATAAAATAATTCATTGGTGCACTGTAGGGGTGGCTGTCAATGATTATGATTTGCAGGAAAGTGAATAAATATTTATTTTATTTTATCAGGAACCAAAAAATACAAATATAAAAATAATCAGGAATAATACATACAGCAATGCAGTCTTTATTAAGTTATTTTGGCAGCTTGAAATTGGATAACCATTTGGAAAACCTTTTGTAAAACATGGGGAAACATGAGTAATGCACATTTATAAGAATATTATTTAATACTACAGTATATACAGTACAGTACTGTAATGTACAGTACTGTATAATTTACTGTACTGTATATACTGTATAGTAAAATTATTTTTTCTTTAGTCTTTATCTTTTCCTCAGTCTGTCTGCAGTACAGTACTGTAGTTCATTGAGAGAGGAGAGGTTTTGTGTACATCATTGCTGCTGTTTATATACTGTACATTTGACTGTACAAGCAGATTTAACTGGACACAACACCCTCATCCCCCTAGGCCACCGTTTTTCCTGGAACGACAAGAAAACCAAAAATTAGTGCAGTTACTGTACTGTATTATGGCAGAACTACTGTAGGTGGCTGGTGCAGCTTTCTCTGGAAAGAAAAAAATGGGGCAGTTAGTAGGCAGTTACTGTAGTACTGTCAAACTAGTGTACTGTATACTGTACTGGAACTACTGTATACTCTGACTACTGTTAAATTCTACAGTATGTACTGTAACCTGATAGCTGGTGCTGCTCTCTCTGTTAAGAAAAAACTAACTACTGTATACAGTACTCTTACTATCTGGAAAGAAAAAATCTGTGCCATACTTACCTGTAACATACTGTACTTACAATACTACAGCACAGTACTACTTTCCTGATGCTTGCCCATTACGCGCGATGACAATGGGCAACACAGTGGCAATATGGTCTATATATTTATTGCAGCGTTCCACGGTGAGTACATCGTTCCAAAAACTCAGTTTGCCTTTCAACAACTCGTCCTTTTTGGAGGGTTTCACCACTTTCCGGATATGGTCCTTCAGCTGATGCCAGACCATTTCGATCGGATTGAAGTCTGGCGACCTGTCATTGGAAAGAAAGGACAATTGGTTTAAGAGCTAAAAACAGTGGGGAACAAAAATGGGACACGGTCTACTGCACTTACTCCGCTGGCGTCTTCACAAAGTTGATGCCGCGCTCAAGGATATGCGCCGTTGACGCAGTGTGCTTGGGATCTCAGGCACAATGTTGTCTTGGAAGAAAGCTTTATTCATGATTCCTATAGCAAGAAAAGAAAAGTGCTCAAAAAACTGCACAATAGTACAGTACAGTGCATACGGTAAGGCAACACTAGTCAAGTACAGTGCATTAGGCGACATTATATTTGATAAATTTTACCTTCAAAGATGACAATGCATCCCGGTCCACGCCTAGAGATGGCACCCCACACATGCAGCTTCACAGGGTGTTTTGGCCGCGGCTTCAAAGATAAGTGGCTTTTTTTGTGGAACGCAAATCGTGCAAATTTCTCCAGCGACACAGTAGACTCATCAGTGAAGATGCAATCCTGGAAAGTCTACCCGCTGTCGATCCATGCCTGGGCCTAGACCTGGGCCTGGAGCACTCTTTTGATTTTGTTTGCGTCCCGTATCATGGGGTACACTCTGTAATGACAAGGAATAAAAAAAAATTGCGGCACAGTGCAGTACAGTTTGCTAAACAACACTTTTACCTCCTGTACTGTCCATTACTAACCTCACACGTCCATATTTCCATCCAATGCTGCGTCTCATCTTCTTTATGCTTGTCTCGGATACAGTCAGATTGTGCTTTTCCTGCAGAGTGTTTTTAACCCTTAATGCACTCCTCTCATCATTCTCCTCACTTATTTTGTCGACCAGAACAGTTGTCTCCCTACAATGTAAAGAAATTATATTGTTTTATTAATATGCAGCAATATAAAATGTATGTAACAAAATAAATATACTGTTGTAATATAAATATAAATATACAGTACATCCTATACAGTATATACCGTTGTAAGATTAATTGAAATATACAAAAAATGTATACTGCTGTACTATAAATATAAATAGACAAAATATATATACTGTTGTACTATAAATATTAATATGCAAAATAAATATACTGTTGTAATATAAATATAAATATACAGTACATCCTATACAGTATATACCGTTGTAAGATTAATTGAAATATACAAAAAATGTATACTGTTGTACTATAAATATAAATAGAAAATATATATACTGTTGTACTATAAATATTAATATGCAAAATAAATATACTGTTCTAATATAAATATAAATATGCAGTACATCCTATATAGTATATGCCGTTGTAAGATTAATTGAAATATACAAAAAATGTATACTGCTGTACTATAAATATAAATAGACAAACTACTGTACTGTATGTTGTAATATAAATCAACAGAAATAACAACAGTATTACAGTACATACAGAACTGTACTGTAGATGTACAGTACAGTTTTTTATATTTTTTTTTGTTAAGTTTTATAAATATACTTACGCGTTTGTTACCCTTGGTGCCTTTTTCCGTTCTCTGTTTTTTCCTTGTGCATAATAGCTCACGGTGTTTAATGGCACAACGAGGCCAGAAGTAGCTAACCAACATTGGATAGCAGCAATTCGGTGTCCGCTCGTGTACATCTCCTTAATTCGCATGCTGAGATCCTTTGAAATCTTTTTAACAGGCATTGCTGCGAGTGGAAAGAAATACAAACACAAGAATGTATATTCGATGTTTAGTCGATGTGTATTCTATGTGCAATGAATCCACAAAATGGATGGTGTATTTATACGGTAATGACTCACACGCCCACTTTCAACACCTGTACCTGGCCGCCATGCATAAAAGGTCACACACTTTGCATAGGCCACCACTCCATGATTTTTATCTGAACTTGCCCTTGTCCAGATACTGTACTGCATTGTGCCACCTGCTTCCATGGAGCATCCCCGGTTCTATGGACGCAAGAACCCTCTCACCTCTGCCGTGCCTGTCATGCTGAAAAAGCGAAAGGCAGGAGCCGTTTCCACGCCAAGGGCAAAGCGACAAGCTAAGGCCAATAAAGAAAACCTTCTTCTGACCCCAAAGGTTAAGGGTTTTCTTAGATGTAAGCCTCATTATGTGAAGAAGATATATGGTGATGTACTCTCGACGCAGAACGAATGGCAGCCAACCCATCGGACCCGCAGACCACTTCCTCACATATGCTTCTACGACTCTGCTGTAGCTGTCCCGGAAATCTTCATCCCGTCTTCTCCACCCCAATCTTCTCCGGTTCCATCTGACGACGGGTCACTGTCTCCTTTGCGCTTAGACGACTCTGCTTCTCGCCCGGAAATCCAAAGGTCACCTTCTCCATCCCTCTTCGACGATGCTGCCGCTTCTCCTCTACCGGGTATCCACAGGTCACCTCCTCCACTCTCCATCGATGCCGCTTCTCTCCATGGAACCCCATCTCATCCTCCGTTGCACCCATCCCCCCAGATGTCCAGACGCCATGCACAAGAAGCAGCTCGTTGGACCGGATGCTGAATGGGATAAATTGGATCTCCCCGGGAATTCTATTGTGCTGGCAAAGATAGATCTGCTTCTGGAGACCATGTTAAATGTGGAGCAACGGATGCTACAAATGGAGCAACGGATGGATCAACGGATGGAGAAGATAGAGGCTGACATTGCGGGCATGCATTATTTGCTCGGTGCTAATGCCTCTGTTTCCCCGACGCCGGAGCAGGAGGGTGACATGGATGTGATGAATGGGACCTTCGACCCCCTTCCATCACCAAGCGCACCCCCTCCACCAGAAGATGTAGTGTACATGTATGCCGTTGAGGAGGACATGACAACCCCGTCAAGACCACGCCAGGAGACAACATGGCGACCACGACCGGAGGAAAGCTTCCTCCGAGACATCCTACCATCGCCCGTCGCCACAAGCACACCGTTCCCAAAAGACCTACACCCACTCGCATCGAAACAGTGCCCGACATCACCCTGTGCGATCTGCCACCGGGGCTCAGGGAGAAGTATAGGGTGATGAGTGCTGGTGCACCCCACAAGTATGCCTTGATCATTTTTAAGCACCATGTTCCCTACACGTTGTACTGCGAGTGGGTGTTCAAAGTGAACTACGAAGGAAATCGCGTTAAAAAGGCCCTTCCTACTAATTTAAGGAAAAACATTGTGGAAGAAATGCGGCGCTTTTATACAGTTACAGATCCTGTAATGAAAGGCGTTAGAGACTGCATTAATGGCGTTTTGCGCCATGCAAGGAATCGGCCATGGCTGGACAATGTGGAGGACTGTCAGTGAGACCATACTGTTGTGCTGAACTGTATTGTACTGTACATGTTTTGCCCTACAGTACCTGCTGTACTTAAACAAAGGAGATGTCGATGTGTGGTTTTTTTCACAGGACATGCACAACTCCAGTCCCTGAGGGCCACAAACAGGCACGGTTTTCAACGTTGCCCTGAAAACCTGCCCTGTTTGCTGCCCTCTAGGACTGAAATGGTGCAGGTCTGACTGACAGTGTTGCGCACCATCCCACTGTACTGTACTGTATACAGTACTGGGTTTCTTTAATAAAGGAGATGTTACTTAAAATGTAACTTTAACTCCCTTTGCCCCATGCACCAAAAATGTTTTGTTTTGTTGATGGTTAGAATTGCTGTGCACTTTAAATGTTTCAACATTGTACAGTATTTGTAAATAAATGTTTTTGTACTGACTCCACCAATAAAAGAACATGTTGAATTGCCTCACATTGTTTCCATTTGTTCCTTTGACAGTGTAACAAATGTAGAGGCTTGCTGCACTGTTTTTTTACTGCCTGGTCGCGCAATTGGCGTAGGAACTACGGCAATTGGCGTGGGAACTAGGTCAATTGGCGTGGGAACTTCTGTTCTAGGGCGCCTAGAAATAAAATTCATATTGCCCCTAGATGTTAGGAACCCCCTCACTTGACCCCAACAGGGTCCGAGCAGTAATGGCGGCGAGAAAGGGTCACGCCGGCGAGGAGGGTCCTACCATTGAGCGCAATGGCGGAGAAAGCTTTGAACCGGCTAAGTCAGAATGAGCAGAAACCTGGAACCCACAACTCCGGTTCTGTTCGACCTAGAGGGCTCAGATTCGGTGACCATGTAGTCCTAGTTGCGGCAGGATTGCATGGCAAATTGCGACCCTCTCGTGGCAACAGAACGGAGTTAGGGTGATGTTAAAGTTCAGGTTTCTGCCATTGACTTGCATGGCAGAAAAAAAGCCACTTTGGTAATGTGCTTTTAAACTGTCTTTTTGTATCTCCGGTTTCGGGGGTCTTGGAAGGCTGATATTTTGCCACTATGGCAAGGGTCCTCCCGCATGAGGACCAGGTAAATTTAAACCCGCTCAGACCCACAGAACGGGTTATTTTACATTTTATTCGCGCAATTGGCGTGGGAACTACTTAGGGCCGCGGTCAAGTTCACGGGCAATTGGCGTGGGAACTTCTGTTCTAGGGCACCTAGGAATAAAATTCTTTTGCCCATAGATGTTAGGCACTGTATACCACTGTACAGTATACTGTAGAAGACAAATAATGAAACGATACTGAACATGTAGAATAAATGCATAGTTTTATTTATTCGGGTTTATTACACACTATACTGTACGGCCGGAAAACATCAGCATACAGTACAGTACAATATTATCCATCGAAATCCCCCCATGAGCCGTGTTCTTTTCTGAGAAAAAACAAAAAGAAAAGTTTTAATGTACAGTACAGTACAGTAATGGTCAGCCCCCTAAAGAAGTACCCAGCCAGCCCCACCAAAATAATACGGCAACAAGACAGTACTCACCATTGAATTTCCCATTCAGTTTGCGCTGGCGCCGGTCCACTGCCAGTCCAGCTTTCTTCATCATCCACGTCGATAGTTGGCAGCGGGACTAGTCCACCTGTAGTCAGCAGGTGAGGCTGGAAATCGCTTAGGTACATGCAAGCTTCATCAAAACTGCACGCCAAATCCAGCTCAGCCTCAGGCTCAGGCTCAGGGTTGTCACTGACAGTGGGAGCGTCATTGGAAGCCGGTGCTGGTGCTGGTGCTGGTGCATTGCTTGGCAGCGACTGTCGCTTCTTAGTTGGTTTTAACACGACCCTTTGCCTTTTGCCGCCTCCATGATCATAGATACGGGAAAAATCCGGTGACACACACCAATACCCTCCAATGAATTGGGGCTCAATACGGTGAAAACAGGGGTCATTACATAACCTTTTTCCTTACTGCACGCTTCCACGTATGAGGAGTTGGCGAAAATTTGTAAAAGTCATATTTTTCGATAAAATACTGATAAATTTGAGCAACTGTTGCCATCTTATCCTCTGTTACATTAATCGCGGCCCATATCAAATACGCATAACGTCTGTCAAGTTTTTGGAAAGCAGGCTGCACTTGAACACTCATGGTGGGTCTCTGCAGAATAGTGTAACACAAACTGAAACTGGTTTTTGTCTTTCTTTAATATGAAAAGCCTAAATTGAAAATTTTTGCAACCTCTTCCTTCAGTCTCAAGGCCAAGGCCAAGTTACAATAGCACACTGTGGTACGGTATCTTTTTATTTATTTAACTTATTCGGCGCATTACAATTCATGAATTTCTGCCATCTGGCGGACACGCGAAGCATTGCAGCCTATTAACCGCGCGTCCCTGGCTGGGAGCCCGGCATGCTCCGGGTGAACAGCGTGGCATTCCAGGAACATGCCAGGTACAAGCCGGTGATTATTTCGAATAAAAGCTGCCGGAGCAGTATATATATTTCCCCACATGTGGTGATACCTGCGCTCCCCACAAGCTTCTCCCCACCATTCTATGACAGGAGGAACTGGATCTCCTCCACAGAGGGTTGAGCAGCGAAGGTCACCATCTTTATTTTTTATCACATATGAGCACTTTAAAATAATTGTTGACATTATTATTCACAGTTTATTGTTCCTTTATTAGAAGCGCCTCACATTTTTTGTTTTAAAAGGAGGACATGGACCTGGAGTATGCTGATGAGTATGCCCTTCATGATAGCAGGGGTAAGTAGAAAGTTGTATTTAATTTATTTATGCTGGCTGGCTAATGTTTTATTTAATAATGGGCAAATGAGCTATTATCCATATCTGGATAATAGTTATTTTGTCCATTACTGTACTGTATGTTTTTTTTTTGGGGGGGGGGGGTTATTTATTTAAATGCTAGCAAAAAATAATTTGCCACAGGATTGGTACCGCAGGGACTTCCCGAGGACCCACAGACACCCACGGGGACAACATGAGGACTCCGGACACCTTCTGGGACCACCTGAGGGCCAAGAGACACCCATTGGAGCCCTGGACAGCCACAGGGACCACCCAAAGGCCCAAAGACACCCGCAGGGACCACCTGAGGACCCCTGTAAACCCGTGGCCTCTGGTATCAATGTGGGGGAAGAGGAGGTATTAGTGTGCTTTTAAAGTTTATTGTGGGTAGCAGTTATTTTAATACAAATGTATTACTACTGTAGTTTACATGAGCAGGGGGTCTCTGGAGAAGAAACTTGTTGATTTGAGGTCCAGGAGCCCCTGCTTCCTGAGATACAGACCCATTATGGGGTACCGGTATCTCTATTCATTTAAATGGCCCGCGTCACATGACTGTGGTAATAAAATGCATAGGAGATACCGGCACCCCATAACGGGGCCTATATCTCAGGAAGCAGGGGTCCCCAGACCTCAAATTAACGCGACCCTGCTCCGAAGACCTCCTGCTCACGTACACTAGTATTAAGAATTTTATTAAAAATCATTCATTTCGGGCGAGATCGGCACAGGGAGAGGTGGCTCTCTCTAAGTAGCTCTCTCTGCAGCTGAAAGAAATCACTGAGTAAGTGTGAGGAATCCGCTCCTGGGTTTGGCTGGAACCCATCCATCTGGAGCTTTGCATATTTAGATACTGCCCCGCCCTCAGGGCGTTGCTGGACAGACTTTGCAATCCTCATTACAAGCTGCTGTGCTTGTCACAGACTCCCGTATTTAGCCTGCTTGGCTTTCTTGCCTGTGTTTCCCCTGTCTGACTTCCTGTTTCCAAGGCCTTCCTGCTCTGTAGCCCCGGTGCTACTTCTTGTTCCTGGCTGTCTCGTCTCCGCCACGCTGAAGCGGTTTGCTGATGTCCCCAGAGTTTCCTGTGGCATGTCTACACCCCTGGTTCCTGTGGTCTTCGCCCTTCTCTGTTCCTGTTCTTTCTTTCCAGAAACCCTGCCACGCTGAAGCGGCTTCACTGAACTTTTCCTGCCTTCCTGTGCTGAAGCGTTGGATTCCCAGCACTGTGGCTTCTGGTTCCTGCTTCCTCCTAGTGGATATTGTTCCTGTGCTGAAGTCCCTGTACTGAAGCTTCATATTCCTTTGACTCCTGTCTTTTCCCTGTCGCGCTGTAGCGTCTCCGCTGAAGTGGCTTCACTCCAAGTTCTTGCCTTCAACACTGAAGCAGCTTCACCCAAGATTGCCTAATGATGACCTCAGGTCGTGACCGCGACCTTCGCTCCTATGCTGCCTGCACTGACCCCGGCTTATCTCCTGATTATCCTGCATTCTCCAAACATGACATGGCTATATTTGACTATGGACTGCGCAACCCTGAACCGGCTTTGTGGTCTAAGGTCAGTGTTTTCATGTCCCCACCTCAGCCCCGCAGCCCGGTCCCAGTTTGTGGCGAGCATGATCGTGACAGTAAGGCCTTTTCAGAGAAGCGATCATCCCGTCGCCGGCTACTTGCCCGTTTTGGGAATTTTGCTATCACATGTAATCAAGGCTTTCTGAATACTGTGGGGGTCATGCACTAAGCTCCATTAAGTCGTTTTCAGAGCGCAAAGTTCACTTAGAATGTGATGTTGCGCTGAACACGATGCACTAAGCCACGCAAACAGGCACTTTGCGCTCTAAAACTGACTTTTTCAGGAGATTTTTCTAAGTCTAACTTTGCTCGTTCGTTACCCTGTTTGCGTGAAATTCTGCCCTTAAGCGGGATGCACTAAGCAACGCAACCTTAGCGTACACGAAAGTTGCGTTCAAGAAAATATGTCAACTCAAGGTAGTCGCAAAAATAGCTGGACTTAGAAAAATTTCTTGCTTTACATTTTTGCATGCGCAAAACCCATACAACAGGCCGGCGGGTGTCCCCGGCTGACACTGCGGGGGTCCCCGAGGGAGGCCGGGGGTACACGTGGCCATTCCGGGGTCCCCGCTGGATTCCCGGGGTACCCGCGGGCCTGCGGTACCAATGTTGCGCCTCCAAAAATAATAAACAATATTTATAACTAAATACACCCCCCTAACACATACAATACAGTAATGGGCAAAATAACTATTATGCACATATGGATAATAATGCATTTGCCCATTTTAAATACATATAAATTAAATTAAATACAGTAAATACATATTACACTTACCTTTTCCAGGCACCCACGATGAAGGCCGTCTTCATCCTCATCTTCATCCTGCCCATGTCCCTCAGGTGCAGCAAAACATACTGTACACAAGAATAAAAATAGCCCCTAACCCCTTAATCACCTTAGCGGTCATTAACCGCTACAGTCATTAAGGGGTTAACCCACCCTCACCCACTAACCTAGGTGGGAGGCCTACCCACATACCCTTGGGGCCAATACCCCCTTCCCCCACCACCAGCTCCAACAAGAAAAACAATACACAGCCCCACAATAAACATCATTATATTTATTCTATACATAACCCACCCCCTGTGCCCCCCCATGATTTATTATTTTACATACAGGGTTAATACCCCAGGCCCACGGGAGTCCCCGGTGGGATGACAGGTCACCTCACAGACCTACAGTAGCCCAGCACCTGGTTTCAAACAGGGTCTGGAGGCCTGTGGGTGGTCCCCGCCAGGCGCCTTGGTCCACCAGGTGGTCTCCGTGGGTCACCATGGGCCACAATGGGGTCTCCACGGGTAGGCCCGCGGCTGTCTGGGGGGCCCCGTGTCAGATCCACAGGTGTCTGAGGGGCCTCGAGTGATTCCCACGGGGGTCTGTGGGCCCACAGGTGGTCCCTACGGGTACCGCGGTGCCCCCACGTAGGGCTACGGTTCTTCCCCGCAGGTATAACCCGTGGACACCTCCAGCCTGCTACCCGTGGAAAGCCCGAGGGGACCTCAGGTGGTCTCCAGAGGTCTCCCGCAGACCAAAAGGAACCAACCCTGTATGTAAAAAAAATAAACCTGACCTATACATTAAATACATCAACCCCCCCCCCCCTCAACACATACAGTACAATAATGTGCAAAATATCTATTATCCAGATATGGATAATAGATTATTTGGCCATTATGAAACACATAAAATATGCATAAATCAAAACATGAATTCTTAATCTTAAAATCACCACATTGCATGTTACAATGAATCCAGCAGCACTGGTAAAAATAAACCAACAAACCAGCAGCGACACAAATGTATATGAAATGTCACACAATTGCATTGAGTGTGTACATGATGCAACAAATCTGTGCATCATGTAACACTATGCAAAATATATTTCAAAATAAAATACACTATGAACAATGTCCCCTAACCACCAATGCCATCATAAAAATCAAATAGAAACTAAGCAACATCAATACATTTACCATCAATCAATTAATCAATTTCCTAAACCAATTATAATACAATACAAATCAATTATACAATTCCCTATTCAATTCCTAAAGCCAAACCATTGCCAAAATAATTCTAATTGAAAGTAACCACCATCATTCTAATCTAACTACCAGAAATAACCCATTAAAAATAACCTGTAACTAAATACAAATTACATTATTCACACCAATGTACTGTATAAATAAAGCTGCTAAATACATTAGACATACATGAAAAGAACATAAACATTAGCAAAACAATCAATTATTATCCCTGTATGTCTATCCATATAGATAGATATACATAACAAACAGGGGCAATAATAGAGCATAAAAAACAATGCACTTACAGTACATCCAAAAATCACATAGAATACACCCATTCAGTGTCCGTGAATGTATGTATATCCATAGGGACATAGATACATTCAGGGGCATTAAATGGAAATGAAAAAATAAAAGACATGAATCAAAAATCAAAAAAACCTGTAAAAGTAAAAATAATAAACTTTTCTTTTGTTTACTTACCATTAGATGCCCACTCACCGAAATCCATGCGACCCGGAAGCACTGGAACCAATCCAAAGGTAACCATAAAATAATAAACCCTTACAATCCACAACGGTGTCTTCGTTCTTCTATTTGTAATCCTTTACGTCAGTCTTGGGGTCTTCTTTTCTTCTTTGGGGTCTTCTAAATCTTCTTCCATCTTCTTACGCCACACCCTTCATTTCTTCTTAGGAGGGGAGGTGTTCCCTCCTCGGCGTCTGGCTTCAAAATGAGGCGACATAGGCTTTTATAGGCCTATGACGTCACATTTTGGTCAAATGTTTCCCACGGCCCTGATTGGGCCCTGAAAAACATGTGATTTGTTTTAAAAAATGATGACGTCATTTAAAGGCAATGACGAAAGCCTATCAGAATGGCTGAGTTTCAATTGCCTTTAAGATGACGTCATCAAAACAAAGATGGCCGGTGACACATGTTACGGTAGCCAATCAAAGCATAGGAACTCCATTCCAACTCTGATTGGCTCAAGTAGACCATGTGACAGAGGCGCCTGGCAGGGACCACCCACAGGCCTCCAGACCCTGTTTGAAACCAAGTGCTGGGCTACTGTAGGTCTGTGAGGTGACCCATCAGGCCCACTGGGGACTCCCGTGGGCCTGGGGTATGAACCCTGTATGTAAAATAATAAATCATGTATTTATGGGGGGGGCACCGGGGGTGGGTTATGTATAGAATATATATAATGATGTTTATTGTGGGGCTGTGTATTGTTTTTCTTGTGGGTACTGGGGGTGGGGGAAGCAGGTATTGGCCCCAAGGGTATGTGGGTAGGCCTCCCGTCTGGGTTAGTGGGTTAGTGGGTGAGGGTGGTTAGGCCTCACGGGATGGGTAGTGGGGGAGGGTATTTACTGTAGGCCTCCCGCCTGGGTTAGTGGGTGAGGGTGGGTTAACCCCTTAATGACTGTAGCGGTTAATGACCGCTAAGGTGATTAAGGGGTTAGGGGCTATTTTTATTCTTGTGTACAGTATGTTTTGCAGCACCGGAGGGACATGGGCAGGATGAAGTTGAGGATGAAGACGGCCTTCATCGTGGGTGCCTGGAAAAGGTAAGTATAATACGTATTTACTGTATTTATTGTAATTTATATGTATTTAAAATGGGCAAATGCATTTTATCCATATGTGGATAATTGTTTTTGTGTGTTGTATATTGCTATGTTTATTGGGGGCAATTGTCCCCAATAAACATGCTATTGTGCCTTAATCCCTTCATTGCCTTAGCGGATAGCCGCTAAGGTAATGAAGCTGCATTAATGTATTTTTATTAATAAGGACCCCCGCTTCCCGAGTTACAGGCCCCGGTTTGGGGCATCGGTGCCAGTGTCGCCACCATCTTTATAGAGCCCACGTCGCGTCTTGGACGCTATAAAGATGGCGGCGACACTGGCACCCGATGCCCCATACCGGGTCTGTAACTCGGGAAGCAAGGGGTCTCTGAGGCAGAAATCAATGCGGTTCAGCTCAGGGGACCCCCTGCTCCCGCACACTATTATTACAATGTACATTAATGCAGCTTCATTACCATAGCAGATAGCCGCTAAGGTAAGGAATTATTGTTTATTGATATGTGTGTTTTGACAGTAGTGTAGATGTGTAGGGGTCACCAGAGCTGAACCGCATTGGTTTCAGCCTCGGGCACCCCATACTTCAGGAGATACAGGCCCCGGTTTGGGGTGCCGGTATCCCCTGCAGAATGTAAATATCCCGGTCACGTGACACGGAAGCTTTAAAGTGCAGGGGATACCGGCACCCCATAATGTAGCCTGTATCTCCTGAAGTAGGGGGTCCTCGGACCTCAAACCAATGCGGTTCAGCTCAGGAGACCCCCTGCTTATGTACACTATTATTACAGAATCTCCATGCAAATGTTACATGCAGCTTTTTTTTCTATCAGCAAGCGTACGTGAAGGTTAAGAACGCTAGCAGGGGGAAAAAAGCAACCCGTACGCTGTGGGTGTTTTGAGCACGTACGTTAAAAAATGGGCTCAAGGCCTTAGTGAATCGTGTCCCCGGCCTCACTTTTTAACGGACGTGCTTTTTTTGAACATCAGACCGCAAACCCATTGAGCTTAGTGCATAGTGATAGTGATAATAATGCTAAAAAAAATGCGATTTAAATGGCCCTGCAATTTTTTTTATGAACACTTATAGCATAGGTCCCATAGTGTTTCACTGATCTTGGAATCATGTTCTATACTACAAGCAGATATATTTACCAGGTGTTACTCTCTCTCAGTTACATTCCCAGGTATCATTTGCCTCACTACAGTGTACATGAAGTATAGGTAAATAATTTTGGGGCGGTAAATAAGCCTTTGGGCCCTCTCCTAAAGCCCAAATCTCCTCTCTAGTAAAATTCACTTACCCTATGAGGCAAGAAAAAGCAGTACATGGACAGCACTCATAAATGAGATATGGTCACTAGGAAATTTCACAACTTCTCAGGAGTCGCAGCCCCTTCGTCAGGCTCGTGATGATGAGATTTCTAGCAGTCACTTTCCAGACCATGTTCATTCCAATAGGCACAAACTGGGATAATGGTGTATGCAAATCAGATGTCAAATGGTGTGATATTTCTACATAGATAATTCTCAGTAAGTATGGCAAAAATGCTACATTTTTTTTTTTAACTTTCTGTTAATTGGTTTTTGCATATATATCATACAATCAAAATGTCATTGCCATAACAGGGGAGACAAAATCCTTTCAGGACATACAACATTTAACAGACAAAGGGATGGGAAGACAACAGGACATGAATGAAAATAGGAGGGGGGGAAAGAAAGGGCGGGGGGGGGTTTAGAGAAGGGTATGCCAAGTCTCTTCCTATTCTCATTGATCCATTGATCGCCACTGATGCTTTCCATTTTGCTTATATCCACTTTATCCTATTAAAGCCAAATGGTGGCATTGCTCATCCCTGGAATATCTATCTGAGCTAGCCAAGGCAGCCAGACCTTTTGGAATTTTGAGCCAGTGTCGTTAACCAAACTCGTTAACTTTTCCATCTGGCATACAAATCAAATTCTGTTTCTGATTTTTTCTATTGATGGAATTGCATTCTGGTTCCATAATGACGCTATTTCGCACCTCATAGCCGTTGCGAAATGTGCTATTAATTTGTTCCCCGTTCTTGATATTTCGTCCGTGGGTTTGCTTAATAGGAACAGCCACGGGTCTAGCTGAATTTGGAGGCCCAAAATCCTCTGTAGCCAATCGCGAATCTGACTCCAAACGGGTATAATTTTCAGGCAAGACCACAGCATGTGTACCAGATCTCCCTGTTCCCCGCACTGCCGCGGGCAGAGTGGGGAAGAGCCTGGAACAAATTTAGCCAGTCTAACTGGAGTGAGATACCACCTTAACAAAACTTTATTTGAGTTCTCCTTCAATGTCGTGCAGATGGAATTACTGGCCGCAGCCTTAAATATTTCTGTCCAGTCATCATCCTCTAGTGTCTCTTGTAAATCTGACTCCCGTTGACTCCTGAATCGGGGTCTGTTTGTGTCATCCTTGTCAGCACCGACCACATTTACAGAGTACAGAGTAGAGATCAGTCCCCGCGTGTCAGTGCCCCTCACGCAGAGCCTTTCAAAATTCGTTAACGGTGATCTCACCAAGTGTTTGTTGTAAAATGCCCGGACCTGGAGGTACCTAATAAATTCTGTGTTAGGGATGTCCGTTTCCGACTTTTATTGGTCAAATGATTTGATGTTATTTCTACCCTCCAGGTCCTTCAGTCTTCTAAAAAATATATATAAATATATATTTTCTTTAACTGTGCACGCAATGTCTTGTATATAATGTATACCTTGTTCATTTATGTAACTGTATTTGTAACCATGTATTATTTTGTTTTACTCTGTGCCCAGGACATACTTGAAAACGAGAGGTAACTCTCAATGTATTACTTCCTGGTAAAATATTTTATAAATAAATAAAATAAATAAATAAAACCCTACTTGTTGCCAAAGCGTAAAATTCTTACCTCTAGCCCAGGAGCAAAATCTGGGTTACCATACAAAGGGGCCATTAAAGAGTGTTTTGAGGTCAATGAGCTATTACTTTTAGCCGCCTCCCAGACCGATATTGAGTTGAGCAAAGAGGTCAGAGGCTCTTTTATGTCCTTTACTCTTTTTTTCGGGTACCAAATTAGATCCTTGAGCTTCAGCGGGGCACACAACTCTCTCTCTAGTGCCACCCACCTTCGCAGCTCTGGGTCTCCATGCCATTGTGTAATTTGGCACAATTGCGCCGCTTTATAATAGGACAACAAGCATGGCACTGCTAGTCCTCCAGCTTCTCTAGGTTTTTGCATAATTGTTGCATTTATCCGTGGTTGTTTACCCCTCCAGATAAACTTTGTTATTGAATTTTGTAATTCCTTGATCTCAGATCTCACCACGGGTATTGGAAGAGTTTGGAACAGATGTAGTATCCGGGGGAGGATGTTCATTTTTACACTGTAAATTCTGCCTATCCATGAAATAGCATATGCTGACCAGTCTATCAGTTCCTTCTTTAGAGTCCTCAATAGACTGGGATAATTTGCTTGATATAGGGAGGCTATCTTTTTTGTGATATGCACCCCTAGGTATTTCATGGATTTGGACTGCCATTGAAACTCCAAGTTGAGTTCTATCAGTTTCTCCATCTCCCGTGGGATGTTCAAACTAAGTGCCTCTGATTTCGCCTGATTTATCTTGAAACCAGAGATTCGATTAAACCTCCCAAAGAGCGCAAACAGATTAGGGAGTGAGGTGAGCGGTTTTGTAATTGTCAGAATAATATCGTCCGCATACAAAGCTACTTTGTGTTCTTGTGAGTGAATTTGTACACCCGTTATATCTGGGTTGCTACATATTTGTGCTGCTAGTGGTTCGATGCATAAGGCAAAAAGCAAGGGCGATAGCGGGCATCCTTGTCTTGTACCACTTTTGATTCGAAACAGCTCTGAGGGGAAACCCTGGTGAATCACTCTCGCTGCTGGAGCTGTGTATAGCGCTTTTATTGCCCTTAGGATTTTATCCCCGAACCCAAATGCCCCAAGCGTGGACTCCAAGTATGGCCAGTCTATCCTGTCAAAGGCTTTCTCCGCGCCCAGGCTCAGCATGAGGCTCCTGACCTTGTTGGCATTCACAAAGTCAATTATATCTACAATCCTTCTGGTATTGTCGACTGCTTGTCTATCTCTAATAAAGCCAACCTGGTCCGGATGGATCAGCCTAGGCAGGACAGCGCTTAACCGATTGGCCAGTAATTTAGAATATATCTTAACATCCGAATTTATCAATGATATCGGCCTGTAACTTTGGCAATTTGTGGGATCTTTGTCTTTTTTGTGAATCAAGGAGATCGACGCCTGGAGCATCTGCTCTGAGAAGGGCTCTCACGCCAGGACCCCATTAAATAACCGAAGCATATATGGGGCTAGTATACCTATACATTTTTTATAGTAAAGATTGGAGAACCCATCTGGGCCTGGAGCTTTAGAGGACTTTAAGTTTTTGACAACTGCTGTTAATTCTTCTCGTGTGAAATCACTCTGTATTGCCTCGCGCTCCAATCGGTTCAGCTGTGGCAGTGTAGCATCTGCTAGAAATTCTTGCAGTATACCACTTGTCTTAAAATTATGAACCACCATCTCCCCGTTATATAACTGTGCATAATATTGTTTGAACTCTTCCACTATAGTTTTGGGGTTAGAGGATATCTCCCTTGATTTTGTCCTAATTGCTTATATGTTATCATTTGGTTGCCTATTGCGAAGTTGGTTAGCTAACATTGTGTCCGGCTTGTTTGCTTTCTCGAAAAATTTCCTTCGTGTCCAACTTAAATCCTTCTCGGCCCGGGATGTGAGGAGGAGGTTAAGCTCAATCCTTACATCCTTCAGCTCCTTTAATGTGTCCCCTCTACCTGATCGGCTATGTAGTGTAGAGAGCTCATGTAACCTCTTATATAACTGTACCAATTTGGCGTCCCTTTGCTTTTTCCGTCTCGCTGCTATGCTTATCAGAACCCCCCGCATTGTGGCTTTGTGAGCCTCCCACAACATTGTGTGGGATTCCACACTGCCTAGGTTGGTCTGGAAAAACTGAATAATCTCCTCCCTGACCGACTTCGCTAGATCTGGTATCTTAATCAACGATTCATTAAGTTTCCAGTTTGCTCCCGGGCTAACTGGCCTAATTTGTGCGCACTACAGCTCTATCCATGCATGATCCGACCATGTAATTGCATGTATTTTGGTGTCGGAAATCTGTGGAACCAGTCTACTCAAAACAAAAAAGTGGTCGATCCTACTGTAACTGTCATGGGGATGGGAATAAAATGTATAACTACGCTCGCCCGGGTACTGTTCCCTCCATATGTCTATTAGGCACCCTCGCCTTAAGCCTTCAGGCAAAGGCCCATTGCCTGCACGTCTGGCTTTTTGCTGCTGTGGGGATCTATCTATTTGAGGGTTTATAACTTTGTTGAAGTCACCCGCGAGGATTACATTCCCCTCTGCCCATCGTTGGAGTGTCTGGAAAAACTCAACAAAAAACTTAGGCTCGTTTTCACAAGGCGCGTAGACCCAGGCTAACGTCCCTTTACACTGCTGCAGGAGCCCTACCAGAATTAGATATCTCCCCTTACTGTCTCGTTTCACTCTCTCCACCTGGAAGGGGGATTTGTTATTGAATATGATATCAACCCCCTTTTTCTTTTCTTTAGCGGAGGACAGGAAGAACTGCCTATAGCTTTTGTCTAAGAATCCCGGGCTGCTATGCGTGCTAAAGTGTGTCTCCTGGAGGAAAAATGCTACATTTTTATTGCGTCAAATTTTATTACCGTTAGTTTTGTGCAAAATCAGAGTTTAATGAATACACCCCACAGTGTGGTTAAGGATAAAGCAGCAATTTGCTTTTGCTTTTTTGTGATATACAGTACTGTATATAGAGAATGATAAAGTCAATAATATAGAACAACATTCCACATTTTAATGAATAGTAACAATAGTAAAGGTTCTAATAGTCAGTGCAAAAATTCTTAATGTGTTTTTCTGTTTGTATTCTGCAGTATTCTCCTTCTACATCAAAATCTTCTTTCGCACTATTTAAGTACATAGTGGCAAATGTACAGACAACGCACATATTTATGTTACTGGTAGTGTTACTTTGAAGTACCAGCAGCAGGTACAGTAACAGAGAAATTACCAATTATTGCTAAATCTGTGTGATTTCTCATGATATTCCTACTAGCTTTCATGTCTTTTCTGCCATGAGATATTTCATATTACCCAATCGAAACTGCTAGATATGTGGTAAGGACATAATCATTATTACAGCAGAGAAATAAACACAGCAAAGATGTCAGAGTTAATGATTGTACTGGAAGTGGTAATGCCACAGGTTACACTCAGTGGAAATAAATATGCGGTAGTACTGTAGACACCAATAGTATATCTTATTTTTACGCATTGTTTAAAAGATATGTAAATCTGACAATTGTTGTGTTGGTAAACAAACGGCTTAATCCCTTTTTAAACACACTCAACCATAGCTCTTTGAAATATTGAATAACCTAAACTCATGTGTGTTAAAAATGAAATCAGATCAAATAATAAATAAGACACTTTTTTTATATAATAGTAAATGATGTGAAAAGTAATCGTTCTGATTTAAGACCAAGGTTCAGAATTTGAAATGCTTGAAAATACATTTTTTTTATTTTTTATAGATTTTAGAACCATGTTCCAAAATTAAGGAATCTTGTAGGGTTATATTACATTTGTAAATAATATATATATATATAAAGGTATTGTATGGTGCTTTCATCATAATGAAGCTTAATTTGTCTTTTTTTAATTTTATAACTGTACAACAAATGTAACTCACAAATCAACTTTCTTTGTTACAAAATTATTTGATGCTACAGTACTTCACTTTAGCATTTGAAATCAGCCCCTGTCCATCTAATTACTTTTTTGTTTTTCTAACAGTGAATGTTCAGTTTTCTACTGCTTCCTAGCTTTTTTCTCCTCGGTTTTTCTCTACCTCCGGTTTCTGAAGCATCAATCAACAAGACTTATGAGTATGAGGAGGATGAGAAGCTTTTTCAAATTGAAACTGGCAAAGAGCATTCAAGAAGATGAGTGACCTCAGCACATCCTCGTTCAAGAAAAGCAAAGTACATTACTGCTAACCTTAGATGTGTGATTTAGATAAGACTAAAATTTCCAGTTCTGGTTGGCACAAAACAGAGTATTGCACTGCACGCATGAAACAGCATTTTGTCAGTTGAATATAACAAAACATAAAAAAGAGAAACTGGTGTTACCTTGCACCCAAAAGCATTTTTTCTTAATTATTAAACCCTTATTTCCTTTATTCCAAGATTACACTGCCATCTAGTGGGGTTTACATTTTAAAATTTTGACATAATACCCTGCAAAAAAAACAAAGTCCTACCTAACTATTGTTTTTTTTTTTTCCAGTTTTTCTTTTAGTAACTTGTTTGGTCAGAATTTTGTAGAGAAATCCAAGACTAAACACCACTGCATGTTTTTATCATACAATACCATTAAACATATTTTGATTCATAGATGATTACATAATAGTACAAAAGCATAAAAATACTAGTTATAGCTTTTGGATTCAGGTGAACCTAGTTATAAAGCATTTGCTCTAAATTTGTGTGGCATAAATACAAAATATTTTCACTTTTTTATAGAGATGGGCAAACCAGTCAAAATCCATTCTGCGGTGTAAAATCCGCTGTTGGATTGCTACCGTTTCAATCCGCGCAGATTAATCCAAAACCACCATTGGATACAATATGCTGGTTGATTTTAACAAACCATCTGCGGATTCTGGAATCTGCTGACAGATTTTAAGAAACAAATCCGTGGATTCTTAAAATCCTTCAGTGGATTGTAAAATCTGCGAATGGGTTGTTGGTGTAAAAAACAATACGCAAAGGCGAACCGCCATTTTTGATACTATCTGCAGAAATCAGCGGACCAAGAGACCTGCCCGATCCGCGGCAGATCTAAATCACCTATCTCTACTTATGTAATGCTTTCCTAATGTTATTGGAGTTTCCTGCTAGCTTTTTAATAATTCCTTTAAATTGAACTTGCAAATAAATTATCATAAAGTAGATATATTAAATATTCTATAGTATAGTATATATTTTTAATTTATAAATAGTTTACCAGAAAAATAAATTAATTGAGAGCTACCTCATATCCTAAATATGTTTTTGGCACAACCAATTGCTTTTTTACTAGTAATAGTAACACACAATAGTACTGCTGGTTACTGAAAATCTATGAAAAAGCAAGTCACTGAAAAGAACACTATACGTTTCTGAATAAAATGAGTTTCCTGCATAATACCAAGTGGTTTTAATGCAAGTAATCACTTTTATTACACTCCAACCCTAATCCAAGTTTCTAATCCCTTTTGCCATCACATGTGTTCATTACACAAATGGTGGGATTCACTAAACTACGATAAAGGGTATCAGTGCTTGCACTGCATGAAAGAGAAGCTGCAACACCTGTATTTCACAATTGTGCTTCAATAACCACTTGGAAAATAAATAGATTTAATCTTTACAGATTTATTTTGAAGAGCATCTAGACATGCAATGTTTGGGACTACACCTAGCCCTTTGTCAAGCACCAGAGCTAGCCCCAGCATTAACTGCCATTGATTTGTATTGCAGTTAAGGCCAGAATGAGCTCTGGTATACCTTATCTGAGCCTAGTGAATCTGTCCATTACACTAATGCATTGCAGACACTTTTGACTGCAGAGAGGTTTAATCCTGTCCATTTTGCTTCCTGATATTTTGACAGAATAAAGAGAATTTAAACCAGGGGTGAGAGAAATCAAGAGGATACTCTGGAGCTGAACCATGGTTGTTTTATCTTTACATACCCCCTGGTTGCAGACATACTTATCATTTTAGTTGCCAGTTTACATCCTGGATTTTCAGAGAGGGTGTCAGCAGCCATCCAATAGCAAGCTGCAGTGTTATGTATTGTGGCTTCCTACTGTACTTGCTTGCTAGATTTCCCAAATTGGAGCTGAAACAACAGTAACTAAAACTGTATGTCAGGAAATGGAGGCATCCGCTGAGCTAAAAATAGAGGCATCCGCTGAGCTACAAATAATGCACTTCAGCTCTGGGTGACCCCTCTGACTTGACTTTTATAAGAAAGTCGATGAGGGGAATAATACAAATAGGTGGGTTTAATGCTTTAATTGCCTTCCGACAATAGCTGGGGTGAGGATGACTTGGTATGCGCAAAAGGATATTAGTGGCAGTTTCTACAATAAATAAACCTAGACAATACAAGTGTGCCTTATAAAAGAATTATAAAGATATATTAAGAATTATTTTTTTTGGTGCCGCGACTATGCGCGTTGCCACACCGGTTGCAGTTCTGAAAACAGTAAGCAGCCCGACAGACTTAGTTCTGCAGGGGTTCCTGCTTCTAAATCAGTCCCACAGCATTAATCCTGTTGGGCAATCAGGAGAGAAAACAAACTTATACTAACTATGTGGAGGAGCTGCGCAGCTGTCTCAATTTCCATCTTTCGTCCCCAGCAGCTATGAAGGTAAGAAGTATTCTCCGGTCTGTCCAACCCCCTGGATGATGTAGATGCCCGAATATTGGTCTCTACATCATGAGGGGGAATACTATAGAACCATATTTGGTCATCTACATCATCAAGGGGCTGGACAACGTTATACAGTATGTCCAGTCCAGCCCCCTTGATGACATAGATGACCAAATATGGTCCTTTAATATTCCCCATCATGATGTAGAGACCCATATTCAGGCATCTACATCATCCAGGGGTATGACAGAATGGAGACTGCTTCTTATCTTCAGAGCTGCTGGGGATGACAGGTGGAGATGGAGACCACTGCACAGCTCCTCTATAAGGTCACTATCGGTTTCTCTCCACCAATGATGGTCCATCAAGCAAATCATACTATTTTGGTGCCATAGATTTCAGGCTGCCCCTGACGAAGCCACATTGGAGAAACGCATAGGGCGGTCCACAAGTAGAGAGAGAGACAAGCTGATAAGCTGATTTTCCACCATGGAGCCGGAGCAGTGAGTTTTCAGCAACGGAGAGGAGATCTCGCGAGACCAGAGGTCACGTGACACGCAAGTGAGTGCGTGAGTTTGCTGGACTCGGAGCCAGCGTCGATCCACCACTGAGTGTGAGAGACTCATATGTGAAACTCTCAAAAAATGCTTTTTATGACTCACAAAGTGTGAGTTGAATACTTATTTAGGTTATTTACCAATTTTAAAATAAAAGGTTTTACACTATACTGTTCTCCCTTTTTTTCCCCTACCTTATCCCTGTATGGGGATACCTGCATCCCTGCATACAGGTACAATCCCTGCATACAGGTACACCGCGACTGCTGTGAGGAACTGTGAAAACAGTCACTTTGAAGTACAGATCCTGGCAGAAATATAAAGAATCACCAAGCTGAGCTCCTGATCCCAGAGTGGATAAAAAGCTGATACCAATCAAAATCGCTGTAAGTGCATATCTCACCAAATTGCTATTCTGATTATTTGACATACTACCCTATGATGGTTCCTTTTCTCTTTTTTTCTTTCTCTCCCTGTTTTTTTTGCGCCTAGGTCATTCTTTCTTGTACATTTATTATCGGCAACTGTGGAGCCGTGGACCTAAGTGGCAGCAGATTTAACAGGGTCAGTTAGTATTTAAAGGGTTAATACCTCTCGTTTTATAATTGAATTGTCTAGGTACAGTTTTTTGTATTAATTACTGTTTTGGATTATTGTTGGGAGTTGCGCTGTATGTATCTTGTCTCATATATATATATATATATTTTTTTTTTTTTAATTTGCCTTTGTCTTTTGATGATATCAAAGATACTTAAAATGTTATTTTGTTTGGTTCAGCAGATTTAACAGGGTCAGTCAGTGTTTAAAGGGTTAATACCTCTCGTTTTATAATTGAATTGGCAAGGTACAGTTTTTTGTATTAATTACTGTTTTGGATTATTGTTGGGAGTTGCGCTGTATGTATCTTGTCTCTTATATACTGTATATATATATATATATATACATATATATATATATATTTTTTTTTTTATTTTTTTTGTAATTTGCCATTGTCTTTTGATGATATCTAAGATACTTAAAATGTTATTTTGTTTGGTTCATTAAAAGGTATCAGTTCTGCAGCAGCTAATAATTTATTTCAAGAGCCACATTTCTACACTAGATATTATAATAAAAAATAACCCCACTGTAGCTGTAAACACTTGGTCAATAAATATACATTTTTTTTCTAGTGTACTTCAAAGGAAAACATTTATTTTGCAATTATTTTCTTCTCTAGGATTGCAGCTGGGACAGATGTAATGTAACAGCATAATCATTTTACTAACTGCTTAACATGTCTTAGAGCAAGAGAAATATTGAAAATCCTGCTTTCTCATTTATTGCAATTACTGATATAGCTTATTACCAAAAAGCTAAGGATGTTTTTTTTTATTGCTTCTAAGTACAGTAGCTGTACAGTACCTGTTAACGTTATATATTTAAATGCAGACTGTAATCAGCAAATACAAAATATTAATAATTCAAAGGTTTAAGTCTTTAAACCTTGTGTCACCAATATGTGTTTAAAAATACAAAATTGTTAATAAAATGAGCATTACTATAAAGTTATGATAACGTAAATGCCAACAGATTTTAAATGTTATGACATCAAGGTTACTTGCAACAGATGAATAGAGTTAAATGTACCATATGTATTTACTAAGGTAACTACTGTAGCCTGGTTGATATTGAATCATTAATTTGTGTTGCTACTGTATTGGAAGCCTTTAGTACAGTTTCCTTTAAACAAGAAGTTGGCCTTGTGAGAAAAAGGTATGCTATTATTATCGCTGCTCATGCAAATACTGTCCAATATATTTGTATATTACAGTTCGAGAGAAAAGAGAGAAAACTAATAAGGCAAATTGTGTTCTGGCGAGACTGACACTCAATACAAGCTCTCTTCTCATTGTTCTTATGCTGTTTTCTGAGATTTTTATTCCATGCTTCATTTGAAGAATGGATCTAATCTCCCTGACACAACGCACATCGGTTTCTTGACTTAATTCATCCACAAGTGTCTTCAAAAACCTCTAGATAAAAAATCCCAACAAATACTGTTTATCCTGGTTCAGGTAAATAAACTGTGCAGTATAATGCAATGAATGTGACACACTGAAACAAAACACAGTTATTTCTACTGTCAAACAGTATTTGAATCTGAAACTCACCAGGCCTTTATCCCCTGTACCCAATTTTCCAAATCTATCTATCCATAAAATGTCTGTGAATTGACTGTATAACCTCTATACTTTTAATGTACAGTAACCATGTATTGTTATAACTCTGTGCCCAGGACATACGTGAAAACGAGATGTAACTCTGAATGCATTATTTCTTGGTAAAACATTTTTATAAATAAATAAATAAAACAAGATCAGTGAACAACTTGCTCTTTGCATTTTGGATGACAGACTTTTTTTTTAAAGTATGTTAATACTTTAAAGCTTCAGTTCAAGCAATATCCTGCATGTGTGTTTTTTTAATAAATCAGTTCTGTAGTAAGAAAAAATACTTTTAGCATTTAAAAAAAAAAAAAACTACTTTGAAAGACCAACTTTCTTGTATTCTATTTTTAAAAGCATGCTTGTTGCTATAGCAACCATTTACATTCTCCATATTTAAAGATGTCGCCAAACTTTGCCGATCAATAGACGGAGAACGAATTGACCAGCAGCTATGCAGTTCTTTAGGTAAGTAGAGATTGCCCACATTAAACTATTGAAGTAAAAAAAAACCTAAAAAAAAACAAAACACGGGAGCTTGAACGGCAGCTTTAATATATACTGCATAATGTTGTCTTTTTATACTACTCTTCATCTTTATCACTTTCCCACAATTAAAAATTACAGAAAAACATGTATTTCTCCAAAAATTATTTATTACTTTGCTTAATTCAACAAATGTGGTTAAACATTTAAAAGTAAAAAAGAAAAAGGGTTTGGGTAAAATGTAAGACATTGGGTTTAAAGTGTCCCAAAGCACCAAGTGATAAATTTAATCAAAATTAAGTAAAACACACATTACTATCATTGTGTTTTTTTAAATCCCATCAGGCTCCTTCCTATTTTTTTCTCAAATCTATTCTGATAGGTAAAAGAGAACACTCATCTAACTTACGGACTACACAACAATAGGGGTGGAAAGATGTGTTAGAAGACCTTGTTTGCTTTGTGATGGTGCTTTGTAATCTTTAGGTTGTGGAATACCCAATATCATCTCCTCCCAGACCCTCGGTCTACAATGTTGTGAAAGCTCTTGTTGAGCGAGCAGTAATGTTATGGAAAAAACAAAAGAGCAATCTTCTATCGCTAATTAGACTACTGTCAAAGGGTGTTCATCATTATCCCTATTTTCAGAAGTCAACTACAGATTTAAAAAAGTAAACATGACAAATAGAAAGAGCACATGTATTTTTCGGATTGTTGTTGATTTGATATTCTCCCAAATAATCTCCCTATGTCTCCTCCCCCTCCCACCACCCCCCTGGTGGAGGTATGGTGTGTGTGTCTAATTAAAGTTTGGCAAAAAAAATTAAAACAGGGAGCAACGCTTAGACCGCGTTATAAACGGATCCTCATTGTAGCGGATCGCAGTATAACGGGGTTGAGCTATATATATGTATATATATAATGTTGTTGCAGGGTATATGCAATATACTAAATGACTTGCCTAGGCGCCACAGCTTTCTAATAAATTGTAGAGTGTAATACAGTGCAATTAAATGATGTTACCCGACAGGGTACTTCTCAAACCTTCCAGGGAAATATGCTCAGATTTCCCACAAGTACAGTCGTGATTGGTTGTGGAAAGTGAGCGACCCAGTCAGGAAAACAACATGTGAATAAAAAACATATACAAACAATTATTGTGCAGTATTGTGATTCAATAATAAAGAAATATACGTGAATCTTAGCTCTGGGGGAGAACCTACTTACAGCAATATGTAGGGTAAATTAGCTATTCTCTGACATTGTCAGATAGTGATATAGTAGTGAGGTTTTCTTTGGGTAGAACTTTAATCCCCTCTTGATCTTCCCTTCTGAGGGTTACTTCATGGATGGTATAACTCGGTTTCCCATAGAATATATATAAAAGAAGAGCAGAAAAAACGGCCAATAGTATAGCTTGCAAAGAACAGAGTTTTATGATCAATGAAATTGTAGGACATGTACTCACATTCAGTACACAAATATCAGACACATAAAGGTATCTTTTGCGCTCTGTGCGCCTGCTGTGCTGTCTCCCCGTCCTCCTCTGTTCCTAGTGCTGCCGTCGCCCAATGGCGTCTGACGTCACTTCCGGGTGGTATCTGGTCGCATCAGATGGTGATAGACTGCGAGGCGCCGAGAGGGGGATCACTGGAGAGCACAAACGTCTGGAGTCTTTTGGTCTTCGCTTCCAGTCAGCTGCAGCTTGACTGAATAAGCTCTGGATCAGGCTCTACGCGTTTCGCTGCGTCATACAGCTTCGTCATGACGAAGCTGTATGACGCAGCGAAACGCGTAGAGCCTGATCCAGAGCTTATTCAGTCAAGCTGCAGCTGACTGGAAGCGAAGACCAAAAGACTCCAGACGTTTGTGCTCTCCAGTGATCCCCCTCTCGGCGCCTCGCAGTCTATCACCATCTGATGCGACCAGATACCACCCGGAAGTGACGTCAGACGCCATTGGGCGACGGCAGCACTAGGAACAGAGGAGGACAGGGAGACAGCACAGCAGGCGCACAGAGTGCAAAAGATACCTTTATGTGTCTGATATTTGTGTACTGAATGTGAGTACATGTCCTACAATTTCACTGATCATAAAACTCTGTTCTTTGCAAGCTATACTATTGGCCGTTTTTTCTGCTCTTCTTTTATATATATTCTATGGGAAACCGAGTTATACCATCCATGAAGTAACCCTCAGAAGGGAAGATCAAGAGGGGATTAAAGTTCTACCCAAAGAAAACCTCACTACTATATCACTATCTGACAATGTCAGAGAAAAGCTAATTTACCCTACATATTGCTGTAAGTAGGTTCTCCCCCAGAGCTAAGATTCACGTATATTTCTTTATTATTGAATCACAATACTGCACAATAATTGTTTGTATATGTTTTTTATTCACATGTTGTTTTCCTGACTGGGTCGCTCACTTTCCACAACCAATCATGCAGGGTATATGCAACCACACGTCAGTTTCATGCAAAGGCTTATTTATTGAGCCTTAAAAAAATACAGCACACAAAAACAAAACAGCTTCTTTTCAGCATAAAAAACAGAAATTAAGTCCAGAGCAGGGCTTGCCCTTTCCCAACAAGGGCTGTTTAGATACCAGTGTAACAGTACACAAACAGTTCTTCAAAATGTATTTTGAAGACAGACCTTCATAGCAGTAATCTTACTTCAGCGTTTCAGTACTCTCTCTTGACCAGCCAGCCTCCATGTGTGTACAGCTTGGGGGTTTTAAAGCTCCTTGATGAGGCAGCTGGGATCAGACTGATTAACCAGACCTTTCAGCTGAAAGTTAACCTCGTCACTGCCGCACTGCAGACCTATATATATATATGTCTGCCAGGCATAGGGCTGGTGAAGTTTATTCACCCTGTCACATTTTCCCCTGTTAGTGTGTGGCTGGGGCTATGCACGGCTGAAGCTCGACCATCCACCCCTTCTCTAGAAAAGAAATCAGCATTTGCATTTTCTTTTCCAGGCCTGTGCTGAATCTCAAATGAGAAGGTTGGAGGGCCATATACCACCTGGTCAACCTAGCATTAGAGTCTTTCATACTATTTAACCACTTCAATGGAGCATGGTTTGTTACCAAAGAAAAATGGACTCCTGCCAGGTAATGCCTCAAGGCCTCGATTGCCCACTTTACTGCGAGGCACTGAGTAGTTTTTTTCTCTTGGGAACAATTTCCTACTCAGAAAAAGGATCGGATGTTCCACTCCCTCAAATTGTTGTGGGAGCACTGCCCCTAGCCCTATCTCTGAGGCATCAGTTTGCACAATATAAGGCTTATCAAAGTCTGGGCTTCTAAGGATGGGACCCTCTGATAAACACCTTTTTAACCTCCTCAAAGGCTCTCTGGCACCCCTTGACCATTCCACTTGTGTAGGGACACAATTTTTTGTGAGGTCTGTTAGTGGGGCTGTAACTTCCGAGTAGTTGGGGATGAACCTCCGATAGTATCCTGCTAAACCCAACAGGGAGCGTACCTGCGTTTTTGTTCGGGGGTCATAACTTCTTTCAGGGCAGCTACCTTATCGGCTAGTGGCCTTACTTTTCTACATCCCACTACATACCCTAAGTACTTGGTTTCCGCCTTACCTAAGGCATATTTCTTAGGGTTGGCTGTGAGCCCTGCCTCTCTTAGAGACTTGAGGACCACTTTCAGCCTATTTAGATGGGCCCGCCAGTGTTTACTATAAATGACAAAGTCAACTAGGTAGGCTGCGGCATAAGCCCTATGAGGTCTCAGCACTTTATCCATGAGTCTCTGAAATGTGGCAGGGGCTCCATGCAGTCCAAATGGCATTGTCACAAACTGTTATAAACCCATGGGAGTGGCAAAGGCTGTTTTGCACTTGGACTTTTCCTCTAAAGGTATTTGCAAGTATCGTTTTTTAAGTCCAGCGTGGATATATATTCCGCGTTACCAAGGGCGTCAATTAACTCTTTCACCCTTGGCATCGGATATGCGTCAAACTTGGATACCGCATTGACCTTTCGGATGTCCACACAAAATCATACCTTCCCATCGGGTTTAGGGACCATAACTAGTGGACTACACCACTCACTGCATGATTCCTCAATCACGCCTACAGTGGCGGCCGCCTTTATCCTAATGCGGCCGGATCCGCGGCACTCTGATAATCGGGGGCAGATGCATTTTTTTTTTGGTCCGGAGTGAATTGCGTTATTTTAGCGGTTGTGATATTAGCATTTTATTCTCGCTGTCTGCAATACTGCAATACCGTCTAAAAACTCAGGGGGGCGTTCGTGAGCTGTTTTTTTTAAAATCTAATACTTTAGCAGTTCAACCTACGTCAGTACACAGTCTGCGTGTGCGCGCGCAGTAATTGTAAATTTGCATATTTACTGTATACATGCATTTGCAGTGCTGTATGTCTCATTTGAAAATTGTTGAAACGCATAGGCATGTACAGTACTGTAACAGTATCACATTTCAGTATATACAGCGCTCTCCCCTCGCTCACCCCCGCACACACACAGGATAATGTACTGCACTGTAGGGTATTTCAACTTCTTATCTTCTTTACAGTGCAGTACACCTCCCCCACACCATTCCTTTGAATGTGTGTCTTTCTGGTTTCAATCACATTCCTGCTTAACAGCTGATGATTACTGCACATGTGCCTGTAACTTCACCACTGCTTGCTTGAGTGAGTGACCAAAAAAAAAAAGATTTTTTTTCTCCTCATTTTTTATTTTTATTTTCTCCACAAGCCTGCAAAAACCATCTTGATATTACGATATCCAATCTGTGCTGTAGCGTTTGACTGCACATGGTTTATTTGTGTGCTTTTTATGTACTGTATTTGGGGGTGTAGGGATCAAATTAAATGATGACCTGCCATTTGAAATTATGTCATTTCTTTTAACTGCTGCCCAGCTACTGAAATCCTTCATGCAGCTGTGCCCTGTACCACCCTCCCCCACGCACACACACAAGGCTAGCTCAAGGATTTGAAACTCTTATCGACAGACACCTCTACAGAGTCATTCATTTTCTGAAGCTTGTCATTGTGTTTTTAATCCGTCCCTAGCCGAGCGTCACCTCACTGCGCCTGCGTGTAATCCTCTTTGAGATGGGAGCTAGCTGATTACTGCGCATGACTCACCCAACCCCCCCCCCCAACCCTTTGAGGCTTTGTTTACGGTAACGCTTTGGAAAATCCCTTCTCGAATTTGATATGTAAATCTGATTTGCACAGCACTGTGAGAATTGAGAGTTAAAAAAAACCATTAACTGATTCATGTTGTTTTGTCATTCTTTATTTTTCTTTGGTGTACTGTAGGTTTGGGGGAGGAGTGTTGTCAATGATTATGATTATCATGAATGTAAATAAATATTTATTTTATTTTATCAGGAATCAAAAAAACAAATATAAAACGCTTGCCATTGTTTTTTAATCCGTCCCTAGCCGAGTATCACCTCTCTTTGCGCCTGCGTGTATTCCTCTTTGGGATGGGAGCTAGTTGATGATTACTGTGCATGAGCCTGTAAATTCACCACTGCTTGCTTGAGTGAGTGACCAAAAAAAATATATATTTTTTTTCTCCTCATTTTTTATTTTTATTTTCTCCACAAGCCAGCAAAAACCATCTTGATATTACGATATTCAATCTGTGCTGTAGCTTTTGACTGCACATGGTTGATTTGTGTGCTTTTTATGTACTGTATTTGGGGGTGTAGGGATCAAATTATTATGATGACCTGCCTTTTGAAATTATGTCAATTCTTTTAACTGCTGCCCAGCTACTGTAATCCTTCATGCAGCTGTACCCTGTAACCCCCTCCCCACACACACACACAAGGCTCGCTCAAGGATTTGAAACTCTTATCGACAGACACCTCTACAGAGTTATTCATTTTCTGAAGCTTGTCATTGTGTTTTTATACGTCCCTAGCCGAGCGTCACCTCACTGCGCCTGCGTGTAATCCTCTTTGAGATGGGAGCTAGCTGATAACTGCGCATGACTCACCCAACTCCCCCCTCCCAACCCTTTGAGGCTTTGTTTACGGTAACGCTTTGGAAAATCCCTTCTCGAATTTGATATGTAAATCTGATTTGCACAGCACTGTTAGAATTGAGAATTAAAAAAACCATTAACTGATTCATGTTGTTTTGTCATTTTTTCTTTTTCTTTGGTGTACTGTAGGTGGGGGGTGGGGGGGGGGTTGTTGTCAATGATTATGATTATCATGAATGTAAATAAATATTTATTTTATTATATCAGGAGCAAAAAAAACAAATATAAAAATAATCATGAATAATACATAATGCAGTCTTTATTAAGTTCTTCTGTCAGATGGAAATTGAGGGCCGGTGGATAATCATGAATAATGCACATTGATAATAATATTAATTAATAATATATAATATATAATAATATATATATATATAGTAATATAATTTTTTCCGTCTTTATCTTCTTCCTCATTCTGGGTACAGTACAGTAGTTCATTGAGAGAGGAGAGGTTTTGTGTACAGTACATCATGACTGCAGTTTAGATACTGTACACTTAACTGTACAAACAGTTCACAGACTGTACACGATACCCCCCTCTCCCCCAGTCCATCCTTTTTTTCTGAAAAGACAAGAAAACAAAAAATTAGTGCAGTTATGTGCATACTGTATTATGGCATTGTGTGCTGTGTAGTACTGCCAAACTAGTCTATACTGGAACTACTGTATACCCTGAATACTGTTAAATACTTTGTAACCAGATGGCTGGTGCTGCTCTATCTGGAAAGAAAAAAAATTGAGCAGTTAGGTGCATACTGTATTATGGCATTGTGTACTGTATAGCTACTCCATATTGGACTACAGTATGCAGTTAGTACTGTCAAACTAGTCTATACTGGAACTACTGTATACTCTGACTACTAGGAAAGAAAAAATCTGTGCCATACTTACCTGTATCATACTGTACTTACAATACTACAGTACAGTACAGTACAGTACTACAGTATACCATACTACCTTCCTGATGCTTGCCCATTACGCGCGATCACAATGGGCAACACAGTCGCAATATGGTCAATATATTTATTGCATGGTTCCACGGTGAGTACATCGTTCCAAAAACTCAGTATGCCTTGCGCCAACTCATCCTTTTTGGAGGGTTTCACGACTTTTCGGATATGGTTCTTCAGCTGATGCCAGACCATTTCGATCGGATTGAAGTCTGGCGATCTGTCATTGGAGGGGAAAAAAGGACAATTAGTTTAAGACATACAGTACACAGTAAAAACAGTGGGAAAAAATGAGACACGGTTACCGCACTTACTCCGCTGGCGTCTTCACCCAGTTGATACCACGCTCAAGGATATGCGCTGTTGACGCGGTGTGCTTCGGATCGTTGTCCTGGTAGAAACGGTGACCGTCCGGGAACTCACGTGTGATGTATTCCACAATCTCAGGCACTATTTTGTCTTGGAAGAAAGCTTTATTCATGATTCCTATAACAAGAAAAGAAAAGTGCTCAAAAAGCTGCACACTAGTACAGTACAGTGCGTAAGGCAAAAGCGTGTGACATACATTTTACTGTACCTTCAAAGATGACGATGCATCCTGGTCCACATCTAGAGATGGCACCCCACACATCCATCTTCACTGGGTGTTTTGGACACGGCTTCATAGATATGCAACCTTTTTTGTGGAATGCAAAGGTGGCAAATCTCTCCAGCGAAACAGTAGACTCGTCAGTGAAGATGCAATTCTGGAAAGTTTCTCCACTGTCGATCCATGCCTGGGCCTGGACCATTTGCTTGATTTTGTTAACGTCCCTTGTCATGGGGTACGCTCTGTAATGACAAGGAATAAATAATTTTAGCGGTACAGTACAGTTTCCTAAACAACACTTTTACCTCCTGTACTGTCCAGTACTAACCTCACACGTCCATATTTCCATCCAATTCTGCGTCTCATCTTCTTTATGCTGGTCTCGGATACAGTGAGATTGTGATTTTCCTGCAGACTGTATTTGACCCTTAATGCACTCTTCTCATCATTCTCCTCACTTATTTTGTCGACTACAAGAGTTGTCTCCCTACAATGTACAGAAAAACAACAATCTGGTATTAATTAATATGCAGCAATATAAACAATATATATACTGTTGTTATAAAAATATACAGAAATAATTATAAAATTAGATAGATCTACACAATATATTGTTCTATTAATATGCAGCAATATAAACAATATAAATACTGTTGTTATAAAAATATACAAAAATAACTATAAATTAGATAGATCTACACAATATATTGTTCTATTAATAAGCAGCTATATAAACAATATATATAATGTTGTTATAAAAAAATATACAGAAATAACTATAAAATTAGATAGATCTACACAATATATTGTTCTATTAATATGCAGCAATATAAACAATGATAGATATACTGTATTGTATAGTAAATATACTTACGCGTTAGTTATAGTTGGTGTCCTCGTTTGTTGTTTGGTTTTTCCGTGTGCATGATAGCACACGGTGGTTGATGGCACAACGAGGCCAGAAGCAGCTAACCAGCGTTTGATATCTGCAATTCGGTGTCCGCTCGTGTACATCTCCTTAATTCTCATGCTGAGATCCTTTGAAATCTTTTTAACAGGCATTGCTGCAAATAGAAAGAAATACAAACACAAGGATGTATATTCGATGTTTAGTCGATGTGTATTGATGTGCAGTGAATCCACAAAATGGATGGTGTATTTATACTTTAATGACTCACATTTGCGTACGCCCACTATCAACACTTGTACCTCGTCGCCATACATAAAAGGTTACAAACTTTGCATAGCCCACCACTCGATGATCTTTATCTGAACTTGCCCTTGTCCAGATACTGCATTGTGCCATCTGCTTCCATAGATCCACCCCGATTCTACGGACGCAAGAAGCCACTCGCCTCTGCCGTGTCTGTCACGCAGAAAAAGCGAAAGGTGGCAGCGACAGCCGTTTCCAAGCCAAGGCCAAAGCGACAGGCTAAGGCTAATAAAGAATACCTTCTGATGACCCCAAAGGCTAAGGGTTTTAAAACACGTAAGCCTTATTATGTCAGGAAGAAATTTGGTGATATACACACAACGCAAAACAAATGGCAGCCAACCCATCGAACCCGCAGGCCACTTCCTCGTTTATGCTTCGACGACTCTGCAGCCGATCTCCCGGAAATCTCCCCATCTTGTCCACTACTCGTCCACGACGCTGCCGCCGCTCTCCCGGAAACCCACAGGCCATCTTTGCCACTACTCTTCGACGATGCTGCCACTGGTGCCCCCGAAATCCACGGGTCACTTTCTCCATTGCGCTTAGACGACTCTGCTGCTTCTCGCCCGGAAATCCACAGATCACTTTCTCCATCCCTCTTCGACGACGCAGCCGCTTCTCCTCTCCCGGAAATCCACAGGTCATCTCCTCCACCCTTCTTTGGCGACGCTGCCGCTTCTCTCCATGGAACCCCATCTCATCCTCCATAGCACCCATCCACCCAGATGTCCTAAGCACGCCATGCACAAGAACCAGCTCGTTAGACCGGATGCTGAATGGGATAAGTGTGGATATCCCCGGGAACTCTATTGTGCTGGCAAAGATAGATCTGCTTCTGGAAACCATGCTAAATATGGATCAACGGATGCAGAAGATGGATCAACAGATGGAGAAGATAGAGACTGACATAGCGGGGATACATCATTTGCTCGGTGTTCATGCCCCTGTATCCCCGACACCGGACCAGGAGGGTGGCATGGACGTGATGAATGGGACCTTTGACCACCTTCCATCAGCAAGCGCACCCTCTCCACCAGAAGATTTTGTGTACATATATGCCGTTGAGGAGGAGGATAACATGACAACCCCGTCAAGACCACGCCAGGAGACAACACGGCAACAAAGACAGGAGGAAAGCTTCCTCCCAGACAACCTACCCTCACCCGCCACCACAAGTACACCCGCTCATAGAAGCACACCCGCTCACAGAACCCAACCTACATACGCTTGCATCGATACGGTGCCCGATATCATCCTGCGCGAGCTGCCCAATCCACTCAGGGAGAAGTATAGGGTGATGAGTGCTGGTATACCCCACAAGTATGCCATGTTAATTTTTAAGCACCACGTGTCCTACTTGGTGTACTGTGAGTGGGCCTACAAAGTGAACTACAGTATGAAGGAAATCGCGAAAAAAAGGCGCTTCCTGATAATTTAAGAAAAACTATTGTGGAGGAATTGCGGTGCTTTTTTTCAATTACAGATCCTTTAATGAAAAGCGTTCGAGACTGCATTAATGGCATTTTGCGCCATACAAGGCATCGGCCTTGGAAGGACAATCTGGTGGGGTACGCATTTGCGTGAGTGTTCAACTTTTGTTTATTTTTTGTAAATGTTTTGTTCTGAATAAAGAATTTTTTTTAATAACACCATACTGTTGTGCTATACTGTACATGTTTTGACTTGCTGTATTTAACTAAAGGAGATGTTGCGTGTTTTAACCTGTATTAATAAAGAAATGTTTTTACTTACTGTACACACAGGACCTGCACAATTCCAGTCCCTGAGGGCCGCAAACAGGCCCGGTTTTCAAAGGTTATCCTGTTTGCGGCCCTCGAGGACTGGAGTTGTGCAGGCCTGACTGACTGTTCTGTACACCATCCTACTGTAAATGTTTTGACTTGCTGTACTTTAATAAAGGAGATGTTGCGTTTTGTATATTTTATGAATAAAGAATTTTTTTTAATAACAACATGTGACTGTAAACCATACTGACTGACTGTAAATGTTTTGACTTTCTGTACATTAATGTTTTCACTAGCAGTAAACCATACACCTGTTGATGTTTTGAATGGCTGTGCACTTAAAATGTTTTTACATTGTACAGTATTTGTAAATAAATGTTTTTTTACTTACTCCACCTATAAAAGAAAATGTTGATTTGTTTTAAATTGTTCCATTGTCTCCTTTTATACTGTAACAAAATACAGTGTTTCTAGAATGTACAGTACTGTCCAGGCATACTGTACACTGTAGGTATGCTCAGTACTGTACATCACAAGAGTATTAAAACAATACATGCTGAACGGGTATAGAATACACATATGTACTGGAATATATGTAGAATAAATGCATCCTTTTTATTTTCTCGTGTTTATTATAAAGTTTATATATAAACTGTAGACTCAGGCACGTGGTTTTTTAAATCCGATTCAGCAATGTGCAGGCATTGTTACACAAAGCGATATTATCCATCGAAATCCCTCCATTTGTCGTTTTCCGCATGGGATGACAAAGTTTTATTTTCTGAGGAAAAAAAAAAAAGTTTTACTGTAATGGTCAGTCCCCTAAAGAAGTTCCCAGTCAGTCCCACCAATAATTTTCTCGGGGGGCGTCTCCTGTTCACATGCGCATGCGCCTACCGTCGATGTGATGACATGCATATGCGTTTCAAGAAGGTTCCAATGCGCATGCGCCTAGCGTTCCACCAATTGTTCAGTACCTACAGTACTGTAGAAGCCGCTCAGCCAATGATATTGCTTACAGGAGAATCGCTTGACTTTTGTATCGCATTGATATTGATATTTTCAAAATAAAAAAAACTGAATAAAATACGGCAACATTACTCACCATAGAATTTCCCATTCAGCTGGCGCGGGCCACTGCCAGTCCAGTATTCTTGATCATACACGTTGACAGGTGACAGCAGGACTACTACACCTGTAGTCAGCTGATAAGGCTGGAAATCGCTTAAGTACATGCAAGCTTGCTCGAAACTGTACGTGAAATCCGGCTCAGGCTGCAGGTATCCATGCGTGGACAGACAGCAAGGGTTGTCACTGACGGTCTGACCGCTATTGGAAGCCGGTGCTGGTGCTGGCGCATTGCTTGCAAGCAACTGACGTTTCTTACTTTGTTTTAACACGACCTTTCGCCTTTTGTCGTCTGCATCATAGATACGGGAAAAACCCGGTGATACACACCAATACCCTCCAATAAATTTGGGATCAATACGAAAAAAACATGGATTGCTACATAACTTTTTCCTTATTGCACGCTTCCACATATGAGGAGCTGGCGAAAATTTGTAAATGTCATAGTTTTCGATAAAATACTGATAAATTTGAACAACTGTTGCCATTTTATTATCTGTTGCATTAATCGTGGCCCATATTAAATAAGCGTACGTTCTGTCGGATTTTTGGAACACGGGCTGCACTTGTACACTCATGGCGGCGGGAATCACTGGACAATAACCAGACCAGAAAACTGGAGCTTGTCTTTCTTTAATATGAAAAGCCTAAATTGATACATTAGTGTAACCTCTTCCTTCAGTCCCAAGGCCAATTTACAATAGACCACTGTGGTATCTTTTTTAAACGAAACACCTGCAAGTCGACACATTACTGAAGACATGCGCATTACAATTCATGAATATCTGCCATTTGGAGGACACGCGAAGAATTGCAACCAATTAAATCCGAACCATTTACACTAAACACATCAACCGCGCGTCAACCGCGCATCAACCGCGGCTGTGAATGCAACATGAATGCGGTTTGAATGTGGCATGAACGCGGTGAAGTGAGTAGCATTCGAAAAAAATCCCGGAAAAATGCGGTGATGTTGGAGAATAAAAGGGGCCGCGACAGTAAGTGCAATATTTCTTGTACCTCCTTCTCTACCAAGGCGTTACGGCTTTCATGCAATCTGTAAGGACGGGAACGTACTTTAACCCCATGTGCTGTCACTATCGCATGTGAAACTAAATTAGTTTGCCCTGGTAAATCAGAAAAAACATAATTGAATTGTGTAATTATTTCTAACAAGTCCCCTTTTTGTTCAGAGGACAATTGTCTACCCATTGGGATTTTTTCGTCACCACAGATGTTCCCCCATGGGGGCTGAGGACCCAAGTCCATTTCCTCCTCCACCGGGTGGATGAATAGAGACCGCTGCACCTTCCAGGGTTTCAGCAAGTTCACATGGTAAATTTGTTTACCCTTCCTGGACCCTGGTTGAGCGATCTCGTAATCCACATCACCCGTGCGGCGGAGTACTTCAAATGGGCCCTGCCATTTGGCTAGGAGTTTGCTCTCACAACTTGGAAAGAATAACATCACCTGGTCTCCCGGGTGAAACACTCTCATACGAGCATTTTGATTGTAATGTCTCTCCTGACTGTCCTGGGCTGATCTAAGATTCTCCCTACCAAATTTCCGACCACATCTAGGCGCTTCCTAAGGTCCAATATATATTGCAGGACGTTCTTAGAACGGGACCGCTGTTATTCCCAGGACTACTTTAGGAGGTCTAGGATACCCCAGGTTTGGCGGCCATACAGCAGTTCAAATGGAGAGAATCCCGTGGAGGCCTGAGAAGCTTCCCACACAGCAAACAGCAGAAACTGGAGACGTTTATCCCAGACTCTCTTCTCTGAATCTACAATTTTTCTCAGCATCCCTTTTAGAGTTCTGTTACATCTTTCCACCAATCCGTCAGTCTATGGATGGTAGACCGATGTCCGAACAGACTTGACCTTTAATAATTTCAAGACATCCTGCATCAGTTTAGCCATAAAATTTGTACCTTGGTTGGTAAACAAAACCTGGGGAAGTCCAACCTGTGAGAACAGCTCCAACAACTTGTTGGCTACTTGCTTCGCCGTTGCTGTCCTCAGGAGGAACGCCTCAGGATATCTTGTGGCACAGTCGACTATTACGAGAATAAACCTGTGCCCTTTCGCAGAAGATTCTAGCGGTCCTACCAAGTATACTCCAATCCTCTCAAAGGGAACTAACACCAAGGATAGAGGAATCAAGGGGGCTGGTTTTTGTCCCTTCGGACTAGTCAGCTGGCATTAACGACATGTCGCACACAACTTAGCAATATCACTATGCATCCCTGGCCAATAGAAGCGGAACGAAATACGGTCCAAGGTTTTATCTCTACCAAGGTGACCACCCCAACGGACATTATGGGCTAGGGTGAAGATAGATTTAATAAACGCCTTGGGAACCAATATTTGTCTGGTGACTTCCCCTGTTTGTGTCTGCTTATTCACCCTATACAGGATATCATTTGACAATTCAAAACAACCCCTTGTGCATTCAATATCTGGTCATCAATTTTTACCACTTTGTCATATTGTCTGGCCAGGACTGGGTCTTCCCTCTGCCTCTTTCGAAAATCAGGGAGACATAGCTCTGGTAAATCCCCAGGGCCTATCTCTTCCTCCTTCTGGCCATCCCCAGTCATTACTTGTGACTTAAGCCTATTTGTATGGCCATCTTGAGACCCAGATTTCTGCAACCAGTCCTGTTTATCATAGTGTCTTTGCCTCAGAGTCTTTGGAACCCAGTGTCTACTGGGGAACAGGTCTGCAGAGAAGGGGAACAGTTTGCCAGGTTTCTCCTGAGCCAGAGAATGAGGCTTCTCCGGAGAGACTGGAGCCATTAGGGTTGAAAAGAACGGCCAGTCACGGCCGAGCAAAATGGGGGCAGGGAGCCAAGGAGCAACTCCTACTTCGATCCTGGCCTCCTTACCTTTACCTGTAGCAGGGTTTTGGCCGTCGGATACCATTTTACATCGCCGTGTATACACTCTATACTCCATGGGGAGTCAAAGGAAAGCACGTCAGGCGGTAACAGTTACTGGAAGACCAGCATTTTTCCAGAGCCTGAATCTACAAGGGCCTGGACGGTTTTACCGCCAATCTGGGCTGGGAGTAGCCAGGGCTTGCAACTTTCTTTGGGGAAGGCCGAGGCGACTGTCCTGCTAAAGGAACAATCCATCTGTGGGCAGTCCACCTGAATGTGACCTTGTTCTCCGCAGGCCAAACACGGAGAGGGTTCCCTCGCCGGAGGGTGCTGTGGATACCGCTTAGCTGGACTGGATACTGGAGACCAGGCATCCGATAGGTCCTGTGTGCTACGTTCTCTGATGTTCCTATCATTTTGCAACGAGTCGTCATCAGGAAGTAGATGAGGGTCTCAAAGGTGACCGGCGTTTGGACCTCTCCCATGCTGGAAGGACTGTTCCTTTTGTGGCACTTGGCGGTTGCATATGGAGGGGCCGTAGTATCCCCGTAGGTCCGGTCTCCCTCTTTGGGCGTCCACAAGTGCCGGTAAAGTCAGATCCGTCGGGTCCAAGACACTCGCCTGATCCTCGGCCCCAAGGAAGTTCTCAACGAGTCAGACAGCCAAAGCTAGGGTATCAGCAGCATGGCGTTTTACCCAAGAGCGTGCGAAAGGGGTTATTACTTGTAGGAATTGTTCCAACACCACTTGTTCAAGAACAGTTTCCTTAGTGTGTTGCTCAGGTTGTATCCAGCGAGTACACAAGTCCAATAACCGCTGCGCTAGGATCCGGGTCTCATCTTAGAGGTGTATTTCAGGTTCCGGAACTGAAGCCGGTATGTCTCTGGGGTCAGACCTAAGCGATCCAGTATGGCGGCTTTCAATTGTTTGTAATCCATTGCCTGGTTCGCTGGGAGGCCCTGATATGCGGCCTGGGCTTCTCTTATGAGGAGTGGGGCCAACGCGATTGCCCAGCAATCTGCAGACCAGCCCTGGGCTTCAGCAACCCTTTCAAACGTCAGTAGAAAAGCCTATGGATCCTCGTTCGGAACCATTTTCCTCAGGTGGACCGGGGGTTTGTTCGCAAGTTCTGGAGTGGCAGAGCCCTGGAATTGGGTCAGCAGCCTTGCCATCCGCTCATCCTGTGCTGCCTGCTGCTGGTTTAAGAGCTGGGTTTGCTGCTGCAATAGTCTTTCATCTCTATCTGCCTGTAGTAAGGTCTGCTCCTGCATTAACAGTCCCTGCTGTTTGGTCTGCTCGCACAGAAACTCTTTTAAACATTTCCCCATTTTTTTCCCCATTTTTTTGTGTGTGTGTGGCCCTTCAACTGCAGGGGCCTCTCAAAATCCCACTCTGACACCATATGTTGCATGGTATATGCAACTATACGTGAATTTCTTGCAAAGGCTTATTTATTGAGCCTTAAAAAAATACAGCACACAAAAACAAAACAGCTTCTTTTCAGCATAAAAAAACAGAAATTAAGTCCAGAGCAGGGCTTGCCCTTTCCCAACAAGGGCTGTTTAGATTCCAGCGTAACAGTACACAAACAGTTAATCAAAATGTTTTTTGAAGACAGGCATTTATAGCAGTAATCTTACTTCAGCGTTTCAGTACTCTCTCTTGACCAGCATGCCTCCATATATGTACAGCTTGGGGGTTTTAAAGCTCCTTGATGAGGCAGCTGGGATCAGACTGATTAACCAGACCTTTCAGCTGAAAGTTAACCTCGTCACTGTTGCACTGCAGACCTACACATATGTCTTCCAGGCATAGGGCTGGTGATGTTTATTCACCCTGTCACAAATGTGATATAATCACTGTCCTCTAGGAGTTGTAACAGTACAGTAAGTGTGCTTTCCAGTCCACAGAGAGTTAATTCCTCAAAGAGAAGATAGCAGCAGCTGCTAAATAGAGTTAATCAGGCTGATCTGAGTGAACAAGAAAGTGGTTTAAAAGACAAACTGAAAGCTACTATGCTGAGACTGTTTTCTCCAGAGAAGGGGGGGGGGGAGGGGATAAAAGTGCTCCCCAGCTGCGGAAGTGTGAGGATTCGGGGAACACGTCTCTTGCGGCATGTTCCCTCCTCTCTTATCAACAGTAGTGCAGCTGCCGCTGCCTCCGCTCCACTGCTCTCGTTACAGAGCGTGCGAACACCCGCGCTTCTCATGCTTCGCTACGGAGCATGGCTCCACCCCCTCGGACGCGCCGTGCCTCCTCCGGGCGTGGCGCGCACACGTGACATCGTGCAACAATCTCCAGCTGCGCGTCAAGCCTTAACGAGCCCCTTGTTCTCCTGCACCTATCCCAGCCTCCGCTGGGGCCGCGCCTCCGCTCCGCCTCCTGTTCCATTGGCTTCCTGCCTCATAAATACCCTGCTAGTGCTCAGATGCATTGCTGAGCATAGCCTTTGTAGCCTTGTGCAATTCCTATGTTGTGTTTTGCCTTGTCCTGTCTCATTTCCTGAATCCTTGCAGTTTGACCCTTCGTGTACCAACCCGGCTTGCCTTCTACTACGCCTACCTCTCCTTGACCCAGGCTCACGGACCACCACTACGCTGTTCTCTCCAGTCCAGACCATTGACTTTGACTACGCAACTCTCTATAACCCAGGACCCTAGCAAATATATTGGATTAACCCTCTCTCTCCAACCCAGACCCTGCTACGTTGACAAACCACATTCTAGGCACAAGCCTGCTGCTGTGGGTATGCGGCACTGTCCTTCCCACCTCAGTACCGGGATCAGGTCTAGTTTGTGGGCTTGCGTATGCTTTACAGTAAGCTGGTATAGGGGACCTACATAGGAGTTTCTCTGGGCTCAACATGGGGCTGAGTTCCCCTAAGAAGAAGGACGACAAGGCCGTGCTGAAGCAGGGACGTCTGCTCCAAAAGTAAGTGTATTTTGACTGTAATTGTGGAACATTGTGTGTATGTCTTTTCGTGAAATAAATTACAATTTATTTTACCTCCTTGCTTTGCCCTATCATATGAGCCCGATATAAATGTGTTAAGAGACCTGGTCTCCCATGACAGGCTGCTCCAAAAGGAATAAGATAAGCAAAACCCTTATTATTGTGTGCAGAGACTGTGTAGTTTGTTGCATATGCTAGGACATGTTTTGGCTTGGGAACCAGTTTAGCTGGCCAGGCAGTTAGTGAGGGTAAAAGCTATGGTGTAGTTAACTTTCTCTAAAAGGAATAGGTGTTATTTGTATGTGTTGTTTTGATTTAAAGGGACAGTGGGCCTGTTAGCATATAATTTAATTCCTGAAAATAAATCCCTGCATAGAAAATACAAAGTTTCCTGCCTTTATCTGGGACTAAAACAGGCCTGTCCAACTCCAGTCCTCGAGGGCCACAAAAAAGGCCAGTTTTTCAGGATATCCCTACTTCAGCACAGCTGGCTCAAGTAGTGGCTCAGTCATTCTGAGCCACTAATTGAGCCTGCTGTGCTGAAGTAGGGATATCCTGAAAACCTTGCTTGTTTGTGGCCCTCGAGGACTGGAGTTGGACAGGCCTGGACTAAAAGAAACTACAACTTGGTGTGGGAATCACAATATATATATATATATATATATATACAGTAATATTTACAGTTGCTATATATATATATATATAAACGAAAAAAGAGAGCACCGGATCCTAGTGCAATATGTAAAATAATATCATTTAATATACAAAAAAGAGTCTAACAATGTAAAACTCACCAACAACATGAATAAAAGAGCATTTTATGAGTAATACTCATGCACCAAACACAGGAACTCTGCTGTTCTCTTTTTTTGTGTTTGGTGCATGAGTATTACGCATAAAATGCTCTTTTATTCATGTTGTTTGTGAGGTTTAAATTGTTGGACTCTTTTTTGTATATTAAATGATATTATTTTACATATTGCACTAGGATCGGGCGCTCTCTTTTTTCGTTTTTATAGATCTACTGGGAGGTTGATGGTTCCACGTAGAAGGCTGCCAGTATCCTGCAAAGAGTGCTATTCTTGATTTAAGTATTCATTTTTTTATTCATCCATTCATGGTTTTTTATCCACATTGATTTTTTCCAACATTTTTTTATCACAGCCATTTTTTGATCTATGGTTTCATAGACACTAGCAATTTTTTTGTTTAGGATATTTACATTTATATGTTTGTTCATCATTTTTCATGTTTTTAGAGATATCTCTTTGCTATTGAAATAGAATATAGTTAATCATAATTTCAAGTAATTTCTATATGTTAAATTTGCAAGTGTATATAGATCCCAACAGGCGCAGTCTTTTTGTTTGTATGTATATATATATATATATATATATATATATATATATATATATATATATATATATATATATATATATATATATATATATATACAGTATATTGTGACAAACACCCCTCTTTTGTAGTGCTGACATCCGTCTGGGCTCTTCCCGACACAGTTTTCTAGGGTTAATTAGAGAAATAACAGAATAATACGAAGCATTTTGTTGCTTCACTCGGGCTTCTGCCTACTTTATTTTCATCACACTAAGGGACTGCAGCTTTAACAGGTATAAGTAGGAGGCACTCAGTCATTAACCTTCAGCTGTTTACTCATATGTCAGTGACACAATATTTCACACACTGCCACTTCTAGAAACCAAAGAAATCATAAAAAGAAATCCTAACCCTTTCAGGGATCGAACTACACAGCAGTATAAGCCTCTTTAACTGTTGCTGGGTCAACTAACCTGGTTCACCAGCTTAAACAATACCCTCTCATTTAGGGTCACTAGATGCACAATAATATCCACAGTTTTTAGACATACACTACCGACACGTTTAATTCGAGCACGGCTAGCACCGCAAGCCGGGGGATGCCCCGGCGTGCTAGCCGCACTCCCTCAGCGTCCCGCGCATCACCGATTCGCGGTCATGCGTCATCGGGTGCCAGTGCCCCCTGCACGCGCGTCCAGGGCTCCCCGAGGGAGCCCTGGTGTCCCGCGATGTGGGGGACGGCAGCAGGGGGTTCCGGGGGACCCGGCGGACCCGGCAGCGGGAGGGAGAGCGCCCCGATCGGAGGGTGCTCTTCCGATGCTTCGGCGCGCGCCCGGCACCCTCCGGCGCACGCCAGGTTACTGCTGCGGCCGAGAACGGGCAAATGCTCGAATAAACTCGGCCGCAGCAGTAGCTTAACAGATAGATGGGGGACAGCGTCCCCAGATTCCAGGCAATTCTTCCAGACAGCGGAGGTCATGAAGGGGGCATCCTCCCTGAACTGGATACAGGGGAGAAGCGTGCCCCAACCTCCAGAAGAGACGGAAAAAGCAATCCTCTCTGCTATAAATACCTGTTCTAGTAATTAGGTGAACAGGTAACAGGTGAGTGAGAAACCAGCACCCTTTTAAAGTCTGGTATAGATTTCTTATCCACCAGCATTAGTGACTGTGAATCTGTGGAGTGGATCACTTCCACACTAAGTCTGCACTTTCTTCTATAAATTATACAGAAAGCTTCCCATTATCCTGGGACTATATTATGTCACATATCCTCCCCCCCACCCCCGCTTACACCTTCTGGGGTGAGCGACCATGGATATCCAGTGTACAGAAGTGTCCCCACTAAAACACTTTAGCTAATTCCCACACATTAAGCTTTCAGTGGAAACTAATATGAACCTTTTCCAAAGACTTCCATTTAACTATGTGCAGCAATTACTGACACTAGAGTTTTAGAGTTAGTGACCCAGCATGAGGCTCGGGAAAAGGGAAAAATATATCCCCTGTGGGACTGACAGCGATCCTATCAGGCTCAGACCCCACATCGCAGAAAAAGAAGTACCAAGGAACAAGATCAGGGAAACGTAAGCAAGGAAAGAAAGATAACAGAATAAAGGAGGGTACAGCAGAAAGTCATGGTATTTTTAATCTATCTACATTCATTTTATCAACACACCACATCTCCCTTTTAGCCAGGGGTCTCTAATTCGCACCAAGCAGCTTACCAAACAAATTCAATTTGTTTGTGGATTTAAACAAATATATACATAAAATCACTCTCATGAGGCATTTTGCTGTGCAGAATAGAAATAAACAGGATACCTTTAATACACAAGAATTACAATGTATTCAGACTATGACTTCTTTTTTGGCTGGGAACATCCTGTCAGTAGATGGTTTCTTCCAGACAATACAAGATGGACCACTATGGGCTAATGCAGGTTCTAATATGGATTTTTTTCAACACACAATTCGAGAAACAAGTCCTTTTGTTGAGAGACAATATCAGGTCCAAATGTGCGATTTAAGTCAAGTAGATTCTCAAGGTCAAGTCCAAATGTGCGATTCAGGTAATTCAGTTTTTCAGTTAGGGGATTATCCTTCTCGGTTAGATACAGTACTGGTAATTATTTACCAAATTACACATCTACACAATTTGAACAAGCCACGAATATAGAGGTAAGACATTCTCCCTTAACAGCTAATTCCACCTATTTTCCATATCAGAAAATGGGTGGATTTATTGAAATGTTCTACACTATGGTTTTCAAGGATCTTGAGTCCCTGTGTGAAAACACAACTATTTTACCAAAATGCAATTTACAAAAAAGAAGAAAAAACTGCACTTAAGGAAATTGGGTAGTTGAGTGAATTGGTCATCAGGCAGGCCGACAAGGGGGGAGGAATTTTCCTCAAAGATAGGTCAGTATATGTGGCTGAAGCATATCGCCTTCTGGGAGGCACTCGTCATACTCCATTTTGGATGATGATCCCATGAAGAGTTATCAAATAATATATAAGAATCTTTTACAAAAAGCACAATCAAATGGAGTTATTAACAATTCGGAGTTTGGTTTTCTTTATAAAATATATCCCAGAACGCCTACGTTCTATCATATTTTCCAAGTTACATATGCTATTAAACAACCACCAGGAAGACCGATAGTTTCGGGGGTGGAGTCAATGATAAAATCTTATCTGAGGGACATGCTGCATGTCATTGACTCCATATCCGAAATTATGTGGAAGCCTACATACATATGGGTCATGTGTGACATGGCCTCACTTTAAACCTGTATAAACCATCAAAATGGCTTGCAAGCTGGTAAATATTTTGGGGGGATTTTGACCAATACTTGTGTGGCACACAGAAGAACTTCATTATACAAGCAATAGGTTTCATTTTGGAATATATTTATGTTTATTTAAGGATCAATATTTTTTGCAAATCTGTGAAACAGCCATGGACAACAGATATGCCCCCAGCTATGCCAACCTCTACATGGGATTGTGGGAGGATCGGCATGTTTGGGGGGACGCACGGCTGGCGGCAGGTCTGGTGTTCTATGGCCGTTTATAGATGACGTTCTTATTATTTGGGATGGAGAATTGGATGTTTTGGAAATATTTTGAGGTCATTCAAATTTAATGATATGGATTTACGGTTTACCTATGAATTGGACAGGCAAAAAGCTACCTTTTTAGATTTAGACCTCACAATAGATGCAAACGAACAAATTGTGACCAAAACCCACTTCAAACAGGTGGCGACGAACAATTATTTACATAGCAATAGCAACCATTACAAAAATGGTTGAAAAATATCCCTAGGGGACAGTTTCTTAGAATTCGAAGAAATTGTTCCCTAGATTAAGATTATTTGGACAAATCCTGGAAGACAAATTTATAGCCAAGGGATATGGTAAAAAATGGATCAGTGAAACATTCAAACAGGTATGCCGAATTAATTGGAAAAGCCTTTTAGATAAATCAAGAATAAACGATTCGGATTTGTCCACATTTAGAGATAAACAGAAGGGAAAAAAGTTCCCAAAAATACACCAATGTTTGTCACACAATTTAATAATACATCTTGGAAAATTTGGTCTATTCTAAATAAACATTGGCCCATCATGTTAAAAGGTCCAATTATTGGTTTAGACTTGCCCTCAAAATACCGGTAGTGTTTCAAAAAGCACTAAATATAAAAACGCTGGTAACACCAAGCAGATTAAAAAGTACAGTGAAGAATAATCTGGAGGACAAACATATAAATGGTAATTTCTCATGTGGGAGAACAAGGTGCTGGACTTGCAAGCACCGTAATAAAACCAATCAGGTGAATTCAAACTCCAATGGGACTATATCGTCGGTAAGAGGAAGGATACATTGCTTGTCCACATTCATTGTTTATATTATCATCTGCCCTTGCGTCCTTCAATATGTAGGGCGACCGGTGTGTACCCTAAGTATGCGTTTTTTGGATCACCGCCGATACATCATTCATGACTTAAAGTCACGCAATTTATCCAGACACTATACAGAAAAACATAATAAAGATCCAACATCATTAGTGGTAGTGGGTGTTGAGGCCATTTTGGCATCTCTCCTTAGTGGAGATCGACATAAGAGATTAAATCTTAGAGAGACATATTGGATATATGTGCTCGATACATTGTCTCCAAAAGGTCTAAATGAGTGTCTGGAAATAAGCACCATAGTGTGAAAGTCTCTTTCTATTCTGCTCATCAATTTGGTTTAGAGGTCTGGTTTTGAGCATGCTCTCTTTGAATTAAGTTGATGAGAGGCCCTTGGCGGAGTCACAATTATATTTTTACATTAATACATAATAAATTATTAAATATTATCACATCACTTTATAAAGGAAACATTTTTGGCATATAGTTTAATAGCACTTTGAAATCATACATATACACAATTTAATATGTTTAATGGGAGGGTCTTGCAGAGTCTGAACAGAATATATTATTTATAGTTTACTCACAAATAATTTATTAGTATATAGTTTAATATTAGCATATTCAAAACATAACATCACAATATTAAATAAATAAGTCACAGTATCCACTATTGGCATAAACATCACATATAACATATTAATATTCACTTTATTTCAAGATATTAATCTTAAGGTGTGGGAAAAGATTATCCATTTATATACACAAAAATATTTGGGAGACTAAACACTTCCTTGTCAACAATTACCATCAATTACAAATTGGCATTTATTATGATATATCTGAACCAAGTGGTCAAGGTGATTGTGAAGGGTTCTCTTTCTTTCCTTGCTTGCAGTACATTCCCTGGTCCTCTGTTCACTATAGGTTAAACATCTAGAATATATACATATATATATATTTTCTTTTTTCCAACCCATTAAGGACCAGGCAGTAATAAAAACTTGTAATTTCTAATATCCACATAAGGGTTCACATGTGGTTATACAATACCAATGTCGTTCAGTGGACTATGACCTCTCAAATTACAGAAGTATAATACATAAATTGGAAACAATAAAGTGTAAAATATCTCATTATAAATATATACACATATATATATATATATATATATATATATATACACGTGTGTGTGTGTGTGTGTGTGTGTGTGTGTGTGTGTGTGTGTGTGTGTGTGTGTGTGTGTGTGTGTGTGTGTGTGTGTGTGTGTGTGTGTGTGTGTGTGTGTGTGTGTGTGTGTGTGTGTGTGTGTGTGTGTGTATAATTGTACAGCAATCTTGTGAAAAAAATTATTAACATGTATAAATACACTGACTCATTGCACATATATTGTATGTAAAACTTGAACAATAATTCGGTAATTATACCAGGTGATTATCACAAGAGGTAACCTCCTTATGATTATATCATGTCATGTTATCCTCAGAAACTAGCCTATCTGACAATTTAAAGTTTTTATTCTTAAACATTTTTCAACATCATTTATATATTTATATATATATATTTTTTTTCACCCTATTGTTTGTGTATCAGCACCCAATCTCTATGCTATATCTATATTTATATCGATAATACATCTAGTCTTATATACATTCCAATATCAGGTTGCTCTAAGTTTTCAATGGTAGCAAGTTTATTTTATATTGTACTATAGCCGTGAATCTTCCAGTGTGCAAATGCTGCTTATATTAGCTTTATTTAAACTTAATTAATTTGATCTAATAAATTGACTTATCTAGCGCATAGCCATAGGAAAATTCAAATGTTTTACTTTTGTTTAGTTTATATATTACAAAAGTTTTTTTATAATTTTTATGATTAATATATAGGTTACCATTGATTGATTTGGAGCTTAATAGAGTGTCATTTTAGATCTGTTTATTTTTTGTTCATTGCTATATGTAACAGAATTTTTTTAATTATTTGATTGTTATTTAATTGTTATCTAAGATGTCTAATTAACTGTTCTT